>NC_134355.1:122617367-122624867 GCF_048569485.1 Anomaloglossus baeobatrachus | reverse complement strand
GCACCCCTATGATCCGCCGGCAATTGGGCGACCAGGACCCTGGAGTAGGTGAGTATGATGGGGTTTTTTTTGTAATGCAGTATGGGGGACATATGCATTATGAATTAACACATGTGGAATGAAATACTTAACAAAAAAGTGTGAAACAACTGAAAATATGTCTTATATTCTAGGTTCTTCAAAGTAGCCACCTTTTGCTTTGATTACTGCTTTGCACACTCTTAGCATTCTCTTGATGAGCTTCAAGAGGTAGCCACCGGAAATGGTCTTCCAACAGTCTTGAAGGAGTTCCCAGAGATGCTTAGCACTTGTTGGCCCTTTTGCCTTCACTCTGCGGTCCAGCTCACCCCAAACCATCTCGATTGGGTTCAGGTCTGGTGACTGTGGAGGCCAGGTCATCTGGTGTAGCACCCCATCACTCTCCTTCTTAGTAAAATAGCACTTCCACAGCCTGGAAGTTCAGTATGCCTTCAATTTTGAATAAATCCCCAACAGTGTCACCAGCAAAGCACCATCACACCATCACACCTCCTCCTCCATGCTTCACGGTGGGAACGAGGCATGTAGAGTCCATCAGTTCACCTTTTCTGCGTCGCACAAAGACACGGTGTTTGGATCCAAAGATCTCAAATTTGGACTCATCAGCCCAAAGCACAGATATCCACTGGTCTATTGTCCATTCCTTGTGTTATTTAGCCCAAACAAGTCTCTTCTGCTTGTTGCCTGTCCTTAGCAGTGGTTTCCTAGCAACTATTTTATCATGAAGGCCTGCTGCACAAAGTCTCCTATTAACAGTTGTTCTAGAGATGTGTCTGCTGCTAGAACTCTGTGTGGCATTGACCTGGTCTCTAATCTGAGCTGCTGTTAACCTGCGATTTCTGAGGCTGGTGACTCAGATAAACTTATCCTCCGCAGCAGAGGTGACTCTTGGTCTTCCTTTCCTGGGGCGGTCCTCATGAGAGCCAGTTTCTTTGTAGCGTTTGATGGTTTTTGGCACTGCACTTGGGGACACTTAAAATTTGCCCAATTTTTTGGACTGACTGACCTTCATTTCTTAAAGTAATGATGGCCACTCGTTTTTCTTTACTTAGCTGCTTTTTTTCTTGCCATAATACAAATTCTAACTGTTTATTCATAAGGACTATCAGCTGTGTATCCACCAGACTTCTGCACAACACAACTGAGGCTCCCAACCCCATTTATAAGGGAAGAAATCCCACTTATTAAACCTGACAGGGCACACCTATGAAGTGAAAACCATTTCCAGTGACTATCTCTTGAAGCTAATCAAGAGAATGCCAAGAGTGTGCAAAGCAGTAATCAAAGCAAAAGGTGGCTACTTTGAAGAACCTAGAATATAAGACATAGTTTCAGTTGTTTCACGCCTTTTTTGTTAAGCATTTCATTCCACATGTGTTAATTCATACTTTTGGTCTGTACTGTATATACACCAGCATATTGGCCAGGCAAGGGGATGTATATATATATATATATATATCCCCCAGCCCGGTATATATATATGTTCCGCATCCTAGCCCCTATGCTGGTATATATTTGTCTCCTAAGCTGGGCCTATCCTGGTGTGAGTGAGTGTGTGTGTGTGTGTGTTTATATATATATATATATATATATATATATATATATATATATATATATATATATATATATATATATATATACATACTGTATATCCCAGCCTGGTATATATACACATATACACCAGGATAGGCCCAGATTGGGGGACATATATGTGTGTGTATGTATACATATATATATCTATATATATATATATATATATATATATATATATATATATATATATATATATATATATCTATATATATATATATATCTATATATATATGTATATACAGTGCCTACAAGTAGTATTCAACCCCCTGCAGATTTAGCAGGTTTACACATTCGGAATTAACTTGGCATTGTGACATTTGGACTGTAGATCAGCCTGGAAGTGTGAAATGCACTGCAGCAAAAAAGAATGTAATTTCTTTTTTTATTTTTTTTTTAAATTGAGAAAAGTTTATTCAGAGGGTCATTTATTATTCAACCCCTTAAACAAACCACCAGAATTCTGTTTGGTTCCCCTAAAGTATTAAGAAGTATTTCAGGCACAAAGAACAATGAGATTCACATGTTTGGATTAATTATCTCTTTTTCCAGCCTTTTATGACTAATTAAGACCCTCCCCAAACTTGGAGTTGGGCCTACCTGTCTCCACTGTTGGGAGCATCATCCGGAAGTGGAAGGCTTATGGAACTACTGTTGGCCTTCCACGGCCTGGACAGCCTTTGAAAGTTTCATCCCGTGCCGAGGCCAGGCTTGTCCGAAGAGTCAAGGCTAACCCAAGGACAACAAGGAAGGAGCTCCGGGAAGATCTCATGGCAGTGGGGACATTGGTTTCAGTCAATACCATAAGTAACGTACTCCACCGCAATGGTCTCCTTTCCAGACGAGCCCGTAAGGTACCTTTACTTTCAAAGCGTCATGTCAAGGCTCGTCTACAGTTTGCTCATGATCACTTGGAGGACTCTGAGACAGACTGGTTCAAGGTTCTCTGGTCTAATGAGACCAAGATCGAGATCTTTGGTGCCAACCACACACGTGACGTTTGGAGACTGGATGGCACTGCATACGACCCCAAGAATACCATCCCTACAGTCAAGTATGGTGGTGGCAGCATCATGCTGTGGGGCTGTTTCTCAGCCAAGGGGCCTGGCCATCTGGTCCGCATCCATGGGAAGATGGATAGCACGGCCTACCTGGAGATTTTGGCCAAGAACCTCCGCTCCTCCATCAAGGATCTTAAGATGGGTCGTCATTTCATCTTCCAACAGGACAACGACCCACAGCACACAGCCAAGAAAACCAAGGCCTGATTCAAGAGGGAAAAAATCAAGGTGTTGCAGCGGCCTAGTCAGTCTCCTGACCTTAACCCAATTGAAAACTTGTGGAAGGAGCTCAAGATTAAAGTCCACATGAGACACCCAAAGAACCTAGATAACTTGGAGAAGATCTGCATGGAGGAGTGGGCCAAGATAATTCCAGAGACCTGTGCCGGCCTGATCAGGTCTTATAAAAGACGATTATTAGCTGTAATTGCAAACGAGGGTTATTCCACAAAATATTAAACCTAGGGGTTGAATAATAATTGACCCACACTTTTATGTTGAAAATTTATTAAAATTTAACTGAGCAACATAACTTGTTGGTTTGTAAGATTTATGCATCTGTTAATAAATCCTGCTCTTGTTTGAAGTTTGCAGGCTCTAACTTATTTGCATCTTATCAAACCTGCTAAATCTGCAGGGGGTTGAATACTACTTGTAGGCACTGTGTGTATATATATATATATATATATATATATATATATATATATATGTATATATATATATATATATATATTCTCAGGATAGGGCCCAGGCTGGGGGACATATATATACCGGCATAGGGCCCAGGCTGGGGAACATATATATATAATAGGGGCCGGGCTGGGGGGAATATACAGTATATACCAGGATGGGCCCAGGCTGGGTAACATATAATACCAGCATGGGGCCCAGGCTGTAGGACATATATATACCAGTATGGGGCCCAGGCTGAGGGACATGCATACCAGGATGGGCCCAGGTTGGGGGACACATATTTACCAGGATAGGACCCAGGCTGAGGGACATATATATATACACCAGGATAGGGCCCAGGTTGGGCGACATAGATATACCAGGATGGGGGACATTACTACATAATAAAGGGGGAGCAACACGTATGTCTTTATAGGATTTAGAAAGCTACAATGGCCCATACATCTGACATCAACATTCAGGGAGGTGGGAATACGGGGGCAGATCCATATCTTGCACCAGGGTCCATCGGATTATAGTTATGCCACTTGTGTGGGGGGCACTTTTACAGTGAGAGGGGCCTTTATAAAGTGTGGAAGCTAATGGGGAGCCTTTAAAAAGTATAGGAGCTAATGTCATATATTGTGGGGACTACTTTGGGGGTTTTCATATAGTGTAGGGACTACTATTGAAGCCATTATGCAATGTGGGGACTACTGTGGGAACAATTAATCAGTGTGTGGGCTACTGCGGTGGCCATATACAGTGTGTGGACCATTGTTTTGGGGGAGCTGTCCATCATACTGTGTATTAGGGAGGTGTAGAGGTATCATACTGTGTATAGGGGAGCTATGGGAACATCATACTATGTATAGGGGAGGTGTACATGGGGAGACTTAGGAGACATTAGTAAATGTTAAGAAGGCACTTAAGAACCATTACTGTTATAGGGGCACTCAGGTATTGTGACCGTCAGAGGAGCACAGAGAGCACTATTATTACTTTCTAGGAGCAAAATGTGGACACTTTTCTAGGTCACTTGTATAGTGCATTAATATTTTCTACCATAAATATTTTTTACCATCTGGAGGGCACAAAGGAGTCATTTTACCATGTAAGGAGCACAGTGGTTGCATTACAATGTGTTGCAGTAAGAAGAGCCCCAATAATGGGACTCATCATCAAAGAGGATAGACCGCCTTTCCAGCTACCATTATTGTTTTTCTCTGCACCTGATGGTGTCGCGGGCGGGGAGGAGGGTGTCAGCACACCGCGCTCACCCCTTCTGCTCGGGTCCGGCAGTTGCTCCTGGTGGCTCGAGCTGCGGGCCGGATCCCGGGGTGTCTCGAGCGACGCTCCTCGCCCGTGAGTGAAAAGGGGGGGTGTTTGCTGGGATTATAGTTCGTGACGCCACCCACGGTTGCGGTGATGGCACCACCGCTGCTCAGTGTGGGGGTCCCGGGGATGGTGATTGGAGCAGCCAGGTGTTGTGTTGCCCCTCCGTGGGTAGGGGTTGGTGATCCCGGGGCCCGGTGAAGAGATGTGAAGTGTAGGGCCTGGAGGGCGCAGGGACGCGGGGGCAGCGCTGTGCCTTGCGGCACTGTGGTACTCACTCAGCCTGAGACACGGACACAGTTTGTACGGTAAACCAACGGCTGGTAGGACGGTCCCACAGACGGTTGCACCTGCACTCCCGGTAGGTGACGGTGACGTCTCTCTTCCTTGCACCTGTTTGACTGATGGTAGCGGTGGATTCCCTCCGGTTACCCGCTCCCCGACTGCAATCTGGGCCGGAGGAGCTCTACACTTTGCCCGCAGGCGCTGGCCCTGGGGAAACTGGTGCCTTGGCGGGTGGCGGTGTCTCCCCGGTAATGGTCGGGCTGTTGCCGTCAATCGGGACTTTGTTGCTGGGGGATCTGCGTCCCCTTCACTGACGGATTCGGCAAATTGGGCGACTCCTAGCCTTGCCGGGGTCCGAGAGGCCCCTGCCCTGGTGCTGACTGTCCTTCGGAACACTGCTCCAGACCACCAGGCACACAGCCAACGGGGTCCTTCCAGGAACTTCCAAACGGTCCCCCTCCGGACAGTCACCGCCGTCGCTGACCTTGCTGTTCTAGCCCTACACACAGCTGGGCTCTCAGGCTCTGCGCACTCTCTGCGCTCTCTCCACTTCTTGCTTTCCTCCTTTTCCACTTTCCTTTCCTTCACTTTCACTTCTGGTTTACTTAAGCGCGTCCCTGAGCTGACTGCACTCTTGCCCTACCCGGGCTTAACTGCTCTTCACTCAAGCTCCTCCTGAGCTAAACTGCCTGGTAACTTCCTGCCTCCAGAGTTGTGAGCTCCTTGGTGGGCGGAGCCAACCGCCTGGCCCACCCCCTGGTGTGCATCAACAAACTCTTGGAGGAAGGCAACAAGGATTTCTGGTTAGCAGATGTGCCTACCTGGAGTGTGGGGTGTAGTGGTGTTGTTATCTGTGTCCCCTGGCTTGCCCAGGGCGACACATTCCCCCTTAGCAAAATGCAGACCGTCCGCGGGCTGCCGTCCTACACCGGTTTTATTTTTCTGTAAAAAGGGGATAACAGGGTTAAACATATATACATTTCAATAATTCTTCCCAAGACGGGAGGCACATTTTACTTTTAATGTTTCAACGGTGTACGGTCACGGTTTCCGCTCTCTCCCACCCAAGCAACCTGGCCCTGATGCTGCCCCTAAAACCCAGGCAGCACCCCTTGACCCACAGTCCAGCACAAGTCACCCGAGCGGGATCTGTCCTTCCCTCCAGAGGGTAGCCACCGGTTCCTTTGGTAGCTGGGCCCTGGCCTGCTCTGCTCAGGGCCCTCCCTCCAACCTGCCTCTCCGGAGGCGGCATTGCGGAAACGGTAACGGTACCCAACATATTTACAAGCCACTAACGTTTGTGGTTGCCCTGCAGAGTTCACGGGCTTGTCCATGGCTAGTTCCCATGCATTTTTAAACTGTAAACGGTCCCCACGGGGACAACGGTGCCGGCTCCAGCCGGTTGCAAATCAACAAAATAAATCAGGTGACTTCTCGGGTAATCATTTTCATCATCTTTGGCAAAACTTTTCAACTTTTAACTTTTTCAAACAAACAAAGTGCTGGTCCCTACGGGGACGGTGCTACGGGCATCCGCTGCCCTACTCGATGTCTTCGTCCTCCTCACCCGGTTCGGGGTGGAAGGACACGGGCACCAGCCCCTCCAGTGCGTAGCAAGCACGGCGTGGAAGGGCCGCTCGATACCCATTGCCCCCGGCTCGGGGAACATAAGTGGCCTCCATGCCAGACAGGGCAACGACTCCGTCCTCTTCCTCTGACACAGGATCGGTGTCAGGCCCGGAGTCGCTATCTTCTGCCCCCGCTGCCGTCACAGAGGGAGGCACACCCGACGGGCCAGGTGCGGTGCAGCGCGCGAGCGAGCAGGACGGAGGTAACACAGGAGCCAGGGGTAGACCGGGTCCCTCAGCCGCAGCGACCGGTCCCTCGGGGACACAGGGGCGTGGGTCATTTTCCAGCTCCTCCATCACGGCCTCCACTCCATACACTCGCGCCACAGCAACTAGGGCCTCTACCTCCGCGGCCCACTGCTCCATCAGCCCGCCGATCTGGCTCTGGTAGCGACGGCAGATCCCCGCCGCCCGGGCTCTCAACCATGCTGCTGTTCCAGACACCGGCTCGGTAGTCTCTGCAGAACTAGGTGGGGCGGACATCTCGGCAGTCGTGCTTTCCAGGAACCCAGTCAGTCTGCAGAGTCCTGGCGTCTCTGCTTGTATAGCCGCAGCTACATGCGGCCAGCCGCCATCGTGTCCCCCTTAGCTCTTTCCGGCCCCTCCTCTCTCGGGGCGGAGTTCTGGCCTTCGCGCCTCTACTGCTCGAGAAGACGCTCGAGCGGGAACTTTTCGCGCCAAAGATGGCGGCTTCTGAAATTTTTCTGCCGGATACCTCCGGCGGTAACAAGGCGCACCTCTACCAGACGGCAGAGCGGTAAGATCCTGTTCGTGACGCCAAGTTGTCGCGGGCGGGGAGGAGGGTGTCAACACACCGCGCTCACCCCTTCTGCTCGGGTCCGTCAGTTGCTCCTGGTGGCTCGAGCTGCGGGCCGGATCCCGGGGTGTCT
>NC_134355.1:122380910-122617167 GCF_048569485.1 Anomaloglossus baeobatrachus | reverse complement strand
CGGCTGCCCACCGCCTTAGCAGACAGGTCGCTTGGGCCTGGATGCCGGTGGGCACATCTGCTCCGTCCGGGCTTCCACCCAGGTCACTGTGCCGGGCGCGGACTCCTCCACCGCGGGCTTGCCAGATGGTGCGGCCATGTTGCTCTTGTGGGGTCAGGAACAAGATGGCAGGGTCCTGGAGTCCATGCCCTTTATCTGCTCGGCCACATGTCGCAGAATCTTCGCCCGCCCCCCCTTGGTCTTTTTCTGGCACTCCTTTTTTAGGCCGGTAAGTTTCGTTTTTCGACTTCCGGCCTTGCTTTCCGGCCGTGTTCCCAGGGGGCGGGCTTCGGCTTTTGCGCCCTTTTCTCGGGGAAGAAGACTCTGGGCGGGAATCTTCGCGCCCAACAATGGCGGCAAAGATGGCGGTCTCTGGAATTTCTGCAACGGATCACCGGTGACTTCAACACAAGGCGCACTTCCACAAGGTAAGTGGATGGGTATCTATCCTGTTCATGATGCCAGAAATTGAGGTGTACCGCCCGGCTCTCAGCAGCCGAGCTGCTCGGATCTGGACCTTCTGTGGGTGGCTCGAGGGTCTCCGGACCCGGGGGTCTTGTGGTCACTTCAATCAAAAAGGGGGTTATAGTGGTGGATGTAGGATGTATATGTACGGGCTGAGCCGTATTAATTTCGTGACGCCACCCACGGTGTGTGGTGAGGTTGGACACCACCGCTGCAGTTACGGGGGCACCCGGGGGAGATGTTGTGCAGCAAGTTAACCCCTCCATCGGCAGGGATGGTGGCCCCGGGACCCGTTGGTTTTTTTGATGCAGGGAGATGGGCGACCGCAGGTTGCTGGTGTACTCACTATTGAAGGAAACACAAGAGTCTCTGGTAAGCCAAGGTGATGATGGTCGGTGCCCGCAGCCGGCTGCGTTCTGGTTCCCACACCCGGCTGGTGGTCTCTGTCTTTCTCCTGCACTTTTTTTAGAATGGTGGACTGCCTGTGCTTGCAAATTCAGGAGTCCGCTCCCGGCTGGATGTGGCCTAAGGAGCCCTTGCCCGCAGATGCTGGCCCGTGGGATCTCTGAGCCCTGTTGTCTTCTAATAGGGACTTTGGGTGGAACAGGACCTCTAGTCCTGGCCTCAATCGGTTAATTAACCAGTTCCAGTAGCTTCTGGACTTGGCTTCAGGGTCCGAGTAAACCCCTGTGTGCTCCGGTTTCCGAGTTGGTTCCACTACCCTGTCCCGTTCCACCTCGGTTCCACCGAGCCGTCCAATGGCACCAGGGCTCCTACCCTGGCACCGTTCAACTTGAGGTATTTGTGGCGCCCCAGGACCTGGTCGCCACAACAGCATTGCCCTCCCAAAGGGTTAATGCTGAGCCTGGAGGTAATTGGGAGGTCCATTGGCCAGCAAGTTTAACATCCAACGCAGTTCTCCCTCCGGCCAGCAGGGGGAGCTCTGAACCTGGAATTCCAGGGAGCATTCCTTAAGTCTGACCTGAGGGAGGAAGTAGTGTTCAGTCTGTAGAGAGAAGTGAAAGGAAGCAGATGCAGAGTGTGCTGTCCTGTGGATCTGGGGCCTGGAGCTGGAACAGCTTGGCCCAGGGAAGCAGGAGTAGCAGAGAGGCAGAGAAGAGACTCGGATATCGGAGTCTGTGGCCACCAGGGCTTAAAATACTCCCTGGTAGCCGAATCCGAAGGGCAGGAAAGCTGCAAGCACCTGGCCCATAAACAGCCCGAAGGTACAGCTGCAGCATCAGGGCCCGGTGTGGACTCCAGCAGAGAAGCACCAGAGAGGGCCTGCGCAGCCTACCACAGAGGGAAAGGGACGTACCACCGGTCCCAGCAGCAAAGAGGGCCATTGCTGGATCCAGAGAAGCAGGGTCCTATCGTAGTAAAGAAAGGAACAGGAGTAGGCCTCATACTCAGCTGGCCAGAAAGATCACCCCAAGTACTTCCAGGCCGACTGGATCCCCTTCACCACCTGTGACGGTCTCCCAGGATTGGACTGTTTCTAAAGTAAAAGAGGAGAAGGTAAAGAGACTGTTGTTTGTGCCTGGTTCTTTCATTGCCTGTCGGCCCTGCACCGTGTTAGCCACACAACACCATAGACTTTCACGAGCACTAACAGTGTCCCCGGGGCTCCGCTCCACCTGTGGGGAGCAGTACCACCATTGCTGCCGTATCATCACCCCGGAGGCCTCACACAGCAGCGGCGGCTTAATAGCCGCAGACCACAGGTGGCGTCACGAAACAAATACTTTAATTGCTCCCAAGTCACCAGCCATATTAAACTGACACCCACCAGGGCCACGGAGTCGGGCCCCGCCACCACTGACGTCCCCCGGACTAGTCCGGCCCGGCACCGGGTGTCCCATAGCCCTGGGGTGGGCGAGTCAACTTTTGGTGTCACGAACAGGATTTCGTGCCCGGTCTCACCGGGTACTGTGCGCCTGCAGAAACTGTGCTTAAAAGACTGTGTTACTGTTTGCAAACTGCCGCCGCCATTAGCCTCGCCGAGCGCAGGAAGAAGGGGGGCGAGCCTGACAAAGAGCGCGAAGGGAGCGCGCCATCAGAGCAGAGCGCCGTTAACCCCGCGCGACCCAGAAGGGAATTTGAAAAGTGAACGGAGCCTGGTAAGGTTCACTAAGGGGGAGGAAGATGTCCGACTCGGAGGGAGGGCAGGTGGCTGCCATAGCCCGAGACGCCGCAGCACCAGCCGAAGCAATCCCAGTCACCGTCGTCCCAGCCCCCGCTGTAGCGCCGGTAATGCCGATCACAATGCCGTACATCCCGGGAGCAGAATGGCTGCCGCAGTACTCCGGGGAGTCCCATACCTTGAGTGACTTCAGAGAAAGGCCGCACAGCTTGTTCCGGGTGTATCCGCTGACTGAGAGCCAGAAGGTGGGCATATTAATGGGGCAGCTAGCCGGCGCGGCCCAGCGTGAAGTGAAGTCCTGGCCTGATACAGATAAAGGGACAGCAACACAGATACTGGCCAAGCTAAAGAGTACTTTTGACACCCGCACCGCAGCAGAAATAAAGATGAGATTCTTTGGGTGCAAACAACGGGCCACAGACAGCATAAGGGACTATGCCTTAAACTTGCAGGAGGCCCTGAAAGCAGTTAAACAGGTGGACCCAGAGAGTGTACGTGAAGAAGACAAACTCCTAACTGAGCAGTTCATAGAGGGGCTCCTGTCAGATGCCCACAGGACCCAGCTGCGTATCATGGTCCTGCAGAACCCTGCTCTGGACTTTGCAAAGTTTAAGGACCAGGCCATCCGGGTACTGAGAGAATCTACACCGAATGACCCAGTACCCCTCCGGCCTCTTGCTATCACGTACCCCGGGGTGGTGCCTGCAACACGAGCCGCTGCAGGGGCTGAGGCGCAGTCCCTGGATAAGGATCCCACTGCAGAGCTCAGACAGCAGGTCCAGGAGCTGACCAAGACTGTAGCTGCCCTTGCCAAGACCGTGCAGTCTCTACAAGTGACCCCATCGCCTGCAAGAATCGAGTTGGCCTCCAGCCCAGATGACGTCCCATGGATGCGACAGAGGAGGATTCCGCCGACCCGAGGAAAAGATACAGACCGGTATGATTCAACGGGACAACCGATCTGTCGCCGTTGCAGTCAGGCGGGCCATATTGCAAGACACTGTCCTTTAAATGGGCCGAGCCTGGGGCCAGGAGCCAACCCCCAGGTGTAAGGAAGCCCGGCTCAACCCCCAGTCGCAGCAAGTATGTGGGAGGACGCCCGGTCCTTCCTATTGTGCTGGATGGGATCCCTTTGAATGCCCTCCTGGATACGGGGTCCCAGGTAACAACCATCCCTTATAAACTGTACAAAAGATATTGGGCTGATTCAGACATTGACCATGGCCCAGATGATGATTTAACAATTGTGGCCAGTAATGGTCAGCCCTTACCTCAAATTGGGTATAAAGAAGTAACCATTAAAGTGGGGCGGGTAGAATTGCCATGTCAGGGGATGATAATTGTAGATATTGATCGCAAAGAATCTGACCCACTGCTAACCATTGGTACAAATGTGATAGAAAATTGTATTGCCGAAGTGATAATTTTGTTGCAACAGGCGTCTGAAACTGCCAGCTCCGGGCAGCAGCGTGCCCTACAGAGGGAGATCAGAGCCCTGATGAGGAGGCAGCAGTTAGAGCTGGCCGGAGGAGAAATTGGCAGTGTGAGGGTAAGTGACCCCCTCCCCATTGCAATACCCCCAAGAAGTGAAATGTTGATATGGTGTCGGGCAGCAATAGGCCTCAAGGGTCAGGATTACCATGCCTTGGTAGAACCGGTGTATTCAGACAGTAGGCCTGGAGTCCTGATAGCCAGAGGGGTAGCAGACGTCCGCAAGGGGAGAGTGTCCGTCCGTGTCCTGAATTGTGGGGAGGAGGAAGCCAAATTGCCCCGGTACGCCACTGTAGCAAAACTGTACACTGTCAGTAAAAATACCATCAAAGCAGTGGAACCCTTGATCCCGTCCGACCAGGCGGAAGACAATGGCTCCAAGGGGCAGGTGGAAGACTGGTGCCAAAAATTACATGTGGGCACCGACTCCACCCCCTCACACCAAAAGCATGGGGTTTACCGGGTGGTACAGGAGTACGAGCGGGTCTTCAGCAAACACCCCCTAGATTTTGGGCAGGTAAAAGGGGTTAAACATCAAATCCCCACGGGTGATCATCATTCCATTAAAGAGAGATACCGCCCTGTACCCCCAGCACAGTATCAGCGTGCCAAAGAAATGTTACGGGAAATGAAGGAGGCTGGGGTTATCAGAGATAGCTGTAGCCCTTGGGCAGCTCCACTAGTGCTCGTAAAGAAAAAAGATGGTACAATGAGAATGTGCGAAGATTACAGACAAATTAACCGCATTACACATAAAGATGCTTATCCACTACCCAGAATAGAGGAGTCACTAACAGCCTTAAAGTCAGCTAACTATTTCTCCACCTTGGATCTCACCAGTGGGTATTGGCAGGTTCCCGTGGCAGAGGCGGACAAGGAGAAGACTGCATTCACGACGCCAATGGGCCTCTGCGAGTTCAACTGTATGCCATTCGGGCTCTGCAACGCCCCAGGGACATTCCAAAGGTTGATGGAGTGCTGCTTGGGCCACCACAACTTTGAAACCGTGCTGTTGTACCTGGATGATGTCATAGTCTACTCCAAGACTTATGAGGACCACCTGAGGCACTTAGCAGAAGTGTTTGAGTCCTTGTCGGAATATGGCCTGAAGATAAAGCCATCCAAATGTCACCTCTTGAAGCCAAAGGTACAGTACCTGGGTCATGTGGTCAGCGCAGAAGGTGTGGCACCTGATCCGGAGAAAGTCACCGTAATCAAGGACTGGCCAAGACCCACCACGGTAAAGGGGGTGCGGCAGTTCCTTGGGCTTGTGGGCTACTACCGAAGGTTCATTGATGGTTTCACAAAGATAGCAGCGCCCCTTCAAGATCTCCTGGTGGGCCAGCCAAAGCAGGCTAAGAAGCAGAGCCCTCCATTTGAATGGAGCAGCCAAATAGAAACATCCTTTGTCCGGCTGAAAGGGGCTCTCATGGGAGAAGAAATTCTGGCCTACCCTGACTACAGCCAGCCGTTTGTACTGTACACAGACGCCAGCAACGTGGGCCTGGGAGCAGTTCTGTCCCAGGTGCAGGGAGGCAGAGAGAAGGTGATAGCTTACGCCAGTAGGAAGCTTCGGCCCACAGAAAGGAACCCAGAAAACTACAGTTCCTTCAAGCTAGAGTTCCTCGCTATTGTTTGGGCAGTGACTGAACGCTTCAAGCACTATCTGGCATCGGCCAAGTTTACCATCTTCACGGACAACAATCCGTTGACACATCTGGCAACAGCCAAGTTAGGTGCGTTGGAACAGCGATGGATGGCCCGGCTGTCTAACTTTGACTTTACCATCAAGTACCGAGCTGGCAAGAAGAATAACAATGCTGATGCGCTGTCCAGAATGCCTCACTTACCCGAGTCTGGAGAAGACCTGGATGAACTCGAAGAGATAGTTACCGGCTTTCCATCACCAAGGTGTTTCCCAGTGTGAGCATGCTGTAGGAGTGAAGCGCTCGAGCCAGCACGAGGTCTCGGTCAACCCATTACTCCACCATAATTGGGAAGAGACACAGAACGGTGACCCGGCCGTGCGATTGGTCAAAGAAAAGCTAGCACAAGCTGAGACCCATCTTGGCCCAGATGCTCCAGAAGAAGCCCAGCAGCTGTGGAAGGAGAGGGGACGACTGTTCACATACCAAGGCAAGCTCTGCAAGAGATATGTCAACTGGCGAACGAATGAACTCGTCTGGCAGATAGTGGTCCCACAGAGGGATGCTCCAATGGTCCTAGCAGCTTACCATGATAACGCAGGACACTTCGGGTGGAAGAAGTTGGAGACCCTGATCGGTTCTACTGGGTGCACATGAGAAAGACAGTCGAGAAGTGGTGCCGAGACTGTGGTCCGTGTAACCTGAGGCGGAAAGATGATGCCAGCCAGAGGTCTCCCCTACAGCCAATTGTCACGAAGCAGCCCCTGGAGTTGGTGGCCCTGGACCACGTGAAGTTAACACCAAGCCGGTCAGGCTATGTGTACGCCCTCACCATTGTGGACCATTACTCTCGTTTCCTGGTAGTAGTGCCCGTGAAGGACCAGACAGCCAGAACAGCAGCTAGAGCATTTCAGGCATACTTTTGTCGACCTCACGGTTACCCTGAAAGGGTACTGACTGATCAAGGTCCTGCATTCGAGGCAGAAGTGTTCCAAGAGTTCTGTAACATGTACGGTTGTAAGAAAATCAGAACCACACTGTACCACCCCCAAACCAATGGATTGTGCGAGAAGATGAACCATGTGGTTATTGATATGCTCAAGACTCTACCTCTGGAAGAAAGAAACCAATGGCCAGAGAAGTTACCAGATCTGGTAGACCTGTACAACCATATCCCAGTAAATTCGACCAACTGCAGCCCTGCTTACCTGATGCGAGCAAGACCTGGCAAGTTACCTGTAGACTTTGAGATGGGGACTGTGTCACCTGAAGCGGTTCAGGAGATAGAAGATTGGGATACAGAGCGACAACAGCAGTACCGCAAGGTCCAGGAATGCGTAGAAAGGAGCCTGTCCCAAGCAAGAATGAGACAAGAGCAGCATTACAATCAAACAGCTCCAGCAACTCCCTTAGCACCTGGAGAACAGGTCCTCAAGAAAAAGCGGAGGGCGCATAAATTAGATAATCAGTGGGAGAATGAACCCTACACCATTATCCCCTCCAACTTTGACAATAGTAAGGTATGCCTCATAAGCAAAGATGAAGGCAAGACCTATCAAGCAGTTTCTCGAGACCGCCTGAAAGCGTGCCCCGAACGGTGCAGAACCCAAAAAGAAGTAGAAGAAGTACAAGAAAGTCCCCAAAGTCCAGAAAAAGAGGAAGAGATGATCCAAACAATCCTTGGAAAATTCCCCAAAACTTGGACCCGAATAAACAATGCCATAGTGGTACCAGTGTTGACGTTCCCGCAGTTGGTCGAGCCAGAAACAGAAGAGGTTCCAGATCCACCTAAAGAACCGTCCGCTCCAACACGAGATGACACGCAAGCAGTGGAACAGGAGAATCAACCCCCTGTCAGTGGTGAACCTGTCATACCCTTGGCAACTCTCAGACCACGTAGGCAATCATCACGCATACCTATCAGGGTTAGGCCTACCTGTAGTGCTGAGGTAGAAGACACACCAAGTAGTCAGGGGCAGACACCAGAGCTACGTAGGTCCCAACGCAGCACTCGGGGACAGCCCCCTCCAAGGTATAGAGAGTAAAAAGAAAGAGTACTTATTAGAATGTAAATAGTTATGTGAAATGTCTGTAATGTTGTGTATAAAATGTTTTTTTTTTTGGTTGAGAAAATGGACAATTGGGCCACTGGACTATGGGTGGCCAACACCTAGCTGTACATAGTTAGCACCAGTGTGCTCAGCAACCCCTGAAGAAAAACACGTCCGGCGTGCATAGAGTGGGGTCATCAATGCTCTGACGCACGCCCAGAGCCTACGTTGGGGGTTTTATCGCGGCGGGTCCCCCATGGAGCAGTGTAATGGACACCCGGCAGGGAGCCACACTGGACTCTTATAGTTGTTTAAGGTTGTAACATGTATGTCTTGTTTTGTTTTCTACAGTCCGGGAGTACTGAATTTAACTAAGGGGGAGTGTGGCGCCCCAGGACCTGGTCGCCACAACAGCATTGCCCTCCCAAAGGGTTAATGCTGAGCCTGTAGGTAATTGGGAGGTCCATTGGCCAGCAAGTTTAACATCCAATGCAGTTCTCCCTCCGGCCAGCAGGGGGAGCTCTGAACCTGGAATTCCAGGGAGCATTCCTTAAGTCTGACCTGAGGGAGGAAGTAGTGTTCAGTCTGTAGAGAGAAGTGAAAGGAAGCAGACGCAGAGTGTGCTGTCCTGTGGATCTGGGGCCTGGAGTTGGAACAGCTTGGCCCAGGGAAGCAGGAGTAGCAGAGAGGCAGAGAAGAGACTCGGACATCGGAGTCTGTGGCCACCAGGGCTTAAAATACTCCCTGGTAGCCGAATCCGAAGGGCAGGAAAGCTGCAAGCACCTGGCCCATAAACAGCCCGAAGGTACAGCTGCAGCATCAGGGCCCGGTGTGGACTCCAGCAGAGAAGCACCAGAGAGGGCCTGCGCAGCCTACCACAGAGGGAAAGGGACGTACCACCGGTCCCAGTAGCAAAGAGGGCCATTGCTGGATCCAGAGAAGCAGGGTCCTATCGTAGTAAAGAAAGGAACAGGAGTAGGCCTCATACTCAGCTGGCCAGAAAGATCACCCCAAGTACTTCCAGGCCGACCGGATCCCCTTCACCACCTGTGACGGTCTCCCAGGATTGGATTGTTCCTAAAGTAAAAGAGGAGAAGGTAAAGAGACTGTTGTTTGTGCCTGGTTCTTTCATTGCCTGTCGGCCCTGCACCGTGTTAGCCACACAACACCATAGACTTTCACGAGCACTAACAGTGTCCCCGGGGCTCTGCTCCACCTGTGGGGAGCAGTACCACCATTGCTGCCATATCATCACCCCTGAGGCCTCACACAGCAGCGGCGGCTTAATAGCCGCAGACCACAGGTGGCGTCACGAAACAAATACTTTAATTGCTCCCAAGTCACCAGCCATATTAAACTGACACCCACCAGGGGCACGGAGTCGGGCCCCGCCACCACTGACGTCCCCCGGACTAGTCCGGCCCGGCACCGGGTGTCCCATAGCCCTGGGGTGGGCGAGTCATATTCGCCTCTGATGGAGCTGGACATAGCTCCAGCCCACACTCCTCTCCAACTTGAACGCTAACACACCACTCCACTTAACTGACTCTTTTTCCCGCCCCGGGCTGTCTAGACTCCTCGGTGGGCATCTTCCAACCGCCTGGTTCCGCCCCCTGGTGTGTCTATCCAGCCCCGAGGGGGGTGACTAGGGTTTTAAAAGTTAGCTGATGTCACCTGTGAGGGAACGGTGTTGTGCAGGCGCCTGTTTGTGACTACCTGCATTATTCCCTGCGGCATTTCATGATTACATTACAGTCAATGGTGTAAAATACTGCAGGTACCTGCGGAAAAGAAGTGACATGCTCATTCAGAAATCCTGCAGCAAAACCTGTAGGTGAAAAAAATGCAGTGTGCGCACAACATTTTTTTCCCTTAGTTTTTGCTGGGGAAGGACTGCAGAAAGGTTATGAACATTTTCTGCAGCGATTAATGCAGCAAACCGTGGCAAAACTGTGGCAAAAACCTCAGTGTGCTCACAGTGCCTTACACCTTAGGCTATGTGCCCACAGGACAATGTACCCACGGATTTTGCCGTGGAAAACCCGCGGATTTATCTGCATTTTCCAGATAAATCCACAGGTTTACGCAAGTACAGACACTCCCCATTTTATCCTATGGGATTTGGGAAGTGCGGTGTCAATGCTGCGGTATGTGCGGCTGTGGAAAATGCTGTAAATTTCCCGCAGCCGCACGTAACTGCATGTCAATTATTCATGCGGAAATACCTGTGGATGTCCCACCTTTCCACTATGGAGATACAGGGCAGGACTTCCACAGGTATTTCTGCACTTATCCTGCAGGTTTACTGCAACAAAAATGCTCGAATCCTGCAGCAATGGATAGCTGCAGATTCCAGGGAGCAGCTGCGGTATACCTGCGGCAAAGTCCATGGGTATATTGTCCCATGGGCACATAGCCCTAGACTCCAAGAAAAAATTTCTTCAGCTTGTTCATATATGATTATGTAAAAGTTTGTTTTAGGGTATGTGCACAGGTTGAGTATTTGCTGCAGATTTTTCTGCACTAAAGACCAGAGTGTTGGCAGTAAAAACTCTGCATAAAATACCATATTTTTTGTTTTACAAGACGCACCGGATTATAAGACGCACCCCAAATTTAGAGATGAAAAAGGTAAAAAAAAAATGGGGAGTCCGTTTTATACTCTGGTGGTGTCTTACCGGAGGGGGGGTGGCAGCGGTGATGGAGCGGGGTTACAGGATGCAGGGGCAATGCTGGAGTAGGGCGATGCTACAAGCTCTGCGTGGGGGAGGTCTGTGCTGGCAGCGGAGGGGTCTGTGATGGCAGCAGTGAGGTCTGTGATGGCAGTGGTGGGGGCTGGGATGGTACCGGTGAGGTTTCTGCTGGTGTGTGTAGCAGAGTGGTGCGGCGAGTGTCCCAGATGTTCTGTTGGCGATGCGGGTTTCAAAGAAATGGTGCCAGGAGGCAGCGCATGTGCAGATGAGATCTTGAGCAGAGTGCTTCTCTCATGGGCGGAGGAGGGGACGCTGCGCTCTCCCACTGCTCGGGTCCGGCTGCCGCTGCTTCTGCGGCCTGCTGCTGCTCGGTGGCTCGAGCGATGGGCCGGATCCCGGGGACTCGAGCGGCGCTCCTCGCCCGTGAGTGAAAGGGGATTGGTTTTTGGGATTGTTTATTGTCCGTGACGCCACCCACGGTTGTGGTGATTGTTTAGACACCACCGCTGCTCTGTATGGGGATCCCGGGAGCGGTGACAGGGAGCAGCAAAGTTGTTGGTTCTCCCCTCCGTGGGTAGGAGGTGGTCGTCCCGGGGCCCAGTGATGAGTTGGGGGATGAGGGATGGCGGGTCCGGTGCAGGGCTTGGTGGGGTGCAGGGACGCGGGGGCAGCGCTGTGCCTCACGGCACTGTGGTACTCACTCAGCCTGAGACGGGGACACAGTTCTCGGTAAAACACACGGCTGGAAAGACGGTTCCCACGGACGGCTGCTGTTGCTTTTCCCCAGTAGTTGACGGTGACGGTCCCTTTTCCTGCACCTAAGTCTATGTTGGTAGCGATGGGTTCCCAACGGTAACCCGCTCCCCGGCTTGGATATGGGCCGGAGGAGCCCCTCTTTGCCCGCAGGCGCTGGCCCTGAGAAACTGGTGCCTTGGTGGTGGCGGTGTCTCTCTCTAACGGTTGGACTGTTGCCTTCAATCGGACTTGGTTGTTGGGAGACCCAGAGGTCCCCTTTACTGACGGATTTGGCAAATTCACGGCGACTCCTAGCCTTGCCGGGATCCGAAACGCCCCTGCCAATGGCGCTGGCTTCTCTTGGTATACCGTTCCGGTACCGCCGGGCCACCACCCGTCCACGGTCCTTTCGGCAACCTCCGAGCAGCCTCTCCTGCAGACGGTCACCGCCGTCTGCTGACCTTGCTGTCTCAGTCCGGGGCACACACCCGGACCAACTTCAGGCTTCCTCAAGTGTCACTTTCTCTTCCACTTTTACTCCTCTCTCTTGCTCCTCTACCACTTCACTTCCACTCTCACTACTGCCACTGATCTCCACTCTCCTTCACTTCCCTAGCTTAACTGCCTGGTTTTCTCGCCTCCAGGGCTGTGAACTCCTCGGTGGTCGGAGCCAACCGCCTGGCCCACCCCCTGGTGTGGACATCAGCCCCTGGAGTAAGGCAACAAGGATTTCTGTGTAGCTTCGGTGTACCTATCCGGGGTGTAGGGTGTGGTGGTGTCATGACCTGCGACCCCTGGCTTGCCCAGGGCATCACATTCCCCCTTAGCAAAATGCAGACTGTCCGCGGGCTGCCCGTCCAACACCGGTTTTATTTTTCTGAAAAGATAAAAAAAACACCAGACAAGTATAATAACTTCATCCCACAGCGGGAGGCACTTTTCTTAAACGTTACGGTAACATTTTTAACGGTTGCTACTGCCGCTCTCTCCCACCCAAGTAACCTGGCCCTGATGCTGCCTCTAAGAAACAGGCAGCACCCCCTGACCCCAGTCCTGAACCAGTTACCCGAGCGGGATCTGTCCTTCCCCTCCAGAGGGTAGCCACCAGTTCCGGTGGTGGCTGGGCCCCAGCCTGCTCTACTGCGGGCCCTCCCTCCAACCTGCCTCTCCGGAGGCGGTAACAGTAGCTGCAACAAACATATCTTATTTACATGCCACTAATGTTTGTGGTTGCCCTGCAAGTTCTCGGGCCTGTTCTTAGGAGTTCCTATGCAAAACTTTTCAAGCGGTCCCTTCGGGGACAACAATGCCGGCAACGGCCGGTTCCAAATCACGGTTGCAGACAATCAGGTTACTTGCTTATCGGTGGATCACTTATCATTTTCTTCAAAAACTTTTCAAACTTTTAAACACACACGTGGTCCCAACGGGGACGGTGCAACGGTGCTCCGCTGCCCTTACTCTGACTCTTCTGTGTCCGCTGGGTTCTCTGCCACCAGCATATCAAACATGCAGTGACAGGCTTGCTGTGACATGGGCGCCCGGTATCCATTCCCACCATTACGCGCGGTGTAATAAACTACCGGTTCCCCCACATAGCGGAGACGCTCACTTGCCTCCTCACCTTTAGGGGTTAGTTCGGCACCAGAGCCGGAGTCGCTGGAGTCACCACCACTTGCATCTGTGTCAGGCGGGTTGCCGCCAGCTGCCGCAGCTTCATGGCCTCCAGCATCCAGCACATCAGATCCTTCTGCAGTAGCACGGGGCAGCAGGTCAGGCGAGTTTACACTGAGGCGCCCCATAAGTAACGGCAAGGTTGATGCATAGGTCGAGACTAGGCCGGGCCCTTCAGCCACAGCGGCCGGTCCTGGTAGGACATAGGGACGTGGGTCACCAGTCGACTCTGTTACATCTGTTCCCCTCCCGTACATCGGGGCAGTTGCAATCAGCATCTCCACCTCGTTGGTCCACTGCTCCATCATCCGGAAGATCTGATCCTGTTGACGTTGGTGGAACGCAATCACCCGGTCCTTCATCCAGGCTACGGTCCCTGGCTCGGGGTCTGGCGCAATCACTGCCGAGACTTTTGGCACATTTTTGTTAAGGGGCCGCGGTCCTAGCGGTTCCCCCGGGAGTAATTCAGGGACGTCTTGGGCGTCTGCAGCCGGTTGGTCCGCCGAGGCGGATTGGCAGGGTATCGCTACCAGTTGGGCAGGTAGCGGGCCTAGTGGTGGGGCGGCAGCAGCTAACACGGGTAGCGGGGAGAGAGGCAGGGTGAGCGGATGCAGGCCGGGCTCCTCAGCCTCAGTGGCCGATCCCTCGGGAATACAGGGGCGTGGGTCTCTTACCCGCTCCTCCAAATCCTCTTCCACCTCGCGTCTCCGCATAGCAGCCACTACGTCCGCCATGTCGGTCTCCCACTCCTCTAGGAGGAGCTGCATATGGGCTTGCAGACGGTTATTCAACGGGGCAGTTCGGTCCCTCAGCCACATTGCCGTGCCGGGTGTGGGAGCGTCCTCGTTGGCGGTCGGACTGTGCATCTTCACAATCGAGCCTTCCAGGAACCCAGTATTGCTGCAGAGTCCTGGCGTCCCTGCTTTTATAGTCGCGGCTACATGCACTCAGTCGCCATTTCGTCCCCCTTAGCCTCTTTCCGGCCCCTCCTCTATCAGGGCGGGATTTTGGCCTTCGCGCCTCCACTACTCGAGAAGACGCTCGAGCGGGAACTTTTCGCGCCAAAGATGGCGACTTCCGAAATTTTTCGGCCGGACACCTCCGGCGGTCACAAGGCACACCTCTACCCAACGGCAGAGCGGTAAGATCCTGTTCGTGACGCCAAGTTGTCGCGGGCGGAGGAGGGGACGCTGCGCTCTCCCACTGCTCGGGTCCGGCTGCCGCTGCTGCTGCGGCCTGCTGCTGCTCGGTGGCTCGAGCGATGGGCCGGATCCCGGGGACTCGAGCGGTGCTCCTCGCCTGTGAGTGAAAGGGGATTCGTTTTTGGGATTGTTTATTGTCCGTGACACCACCCACGGTTGTGGTGATTGTTTAGACACCACCGCTGCTCTGTATGGGGATCCCAGGAGCGGTGACAGGGAGCAGCAAAGTTGTTGGTTCTCCCCTCCGTGGGTAGGGGGTGGTCGTCCCGGGGCCCAGTGATGAGTTGGGGGATGAGGGATGGCGGGGCCGGTGCAGGGCTTGGTGGGGTGCAGGGACGCGGGGGCAGCGCTGTGCCTCACGGCACTGTGGTACTCACTCAGCCTGAGACGGGGACACAATTCTCGGTAAAACACACGGCTGGAAAGACGGTTCCCACGGACAGCTGCTGTTGCTTTTCCCCAGTAGTTGACGGTGACGGTCCCTTTTCCTGCACCTAAGTCTATGTTGGTAGCAATGGGTTCCCACCGGTAACCCGCTCCCCGGCTTGGATATGGGCCGGAGGAGCCCCTCTTTGCCCGCAGGCGCTGGCCCTGAGAAACTGGTGCCTTGGCGGTGGCGGTGTCTCTCTCTAACGGTTGGACTGTTGCCTTCAATCGGGACTTGGTTGTTGGGAGACCCAGAGGTCCCCTTCACTGACGGATTTGGCAAATTCACGGCGACTCCTAGCCTTGCCGGGATCCGAAACGCCCCTGCCAATGGTGCTGGCTTCTCTTCGTATACCGTTCCGGTACCGCCGGGCCACCACCCGTCCACGGTCCTTTCGGCAACCTCCGAGCATCCTCTCCTGCAGACGGTCATTGCCGTCTGCTGACCTTGCTGTCTCAGTCCGGGGCACACACCTGGACCAACTTCAGGCTTCCTCAAGTGTCACTTTCTCTTCCACTTTTACTCCTCTTTCTTGCTCCTCTACCACTTCACTTCCACTCTCACTACTACCACTGATCTCCACTCTCCTTCACTTCCCTAGCTTAACTGCCTGGTTTTCCCGCCTCCAGGGCTGTGAACTCCTCGGTGGCCGGAGCCAACCGCCTGGCCCACCCCCTGGTGTGGACATCAGCCCCTGGAGGAAGGCAACAAGGATTTCTGTGTAGCTTCGGTGTACCTATCCGGGGTGTAGGGTGTGGTGGTGTCATGACCTGTGACCCCTGGCTTGCCCAGGGCGTCACACTTCATCTGCGCACGCGCCAACTCGGAGAGCTATTATTTGAAGCCAGAGCATCTGGGACATCCGCTGCACCGCCCTGCTCCAAACAGCCAGCTGTCTGCACAGCCAGCCAGCCATCCGCTCGCACAGCCAGATAGCCATCTGCCCGCACAGCCAGCCAGCCAGTTGCCCGCACAGCCAGCCAGCAGCCTGCACAGCCAGCCAGCCTCCTGCACAGACAGGCAGAAAGCTGCCCGCATGGACAGCCCTCCGCACAGACAGCTAGCCAGCTGACCACACAGACAGCCGCCGCACAGACAGCCACCCGCACAGACAGCCAGACAGCTGCTGGCAAAGATAGCCGCCCGCACACACACAGCCGCCTGCACAGACAGCTGCCCACACAGACAGCCCCAACCGCAACCTGCACGGCAGCCAGCACACCCATTTCCCACCTCCCGGTAAGCTATATTCGGATTTTAAGACACACCCCTTATTTTCCTCCCAAATTTTGGGGAGGAAAAGTTCATCTTATAATCCGAAAAATACGGTATACATATTCTTTTGATGCATTTTTGATGTGCTTTTACTTGCATTTTCCCTGAACGGCTGAAAAACACTGCAAAAACGCCTAAAGAATTGACATGCTGCAGATTTAAAGCTACTTCATCAATTGTGAAGGTAAGAAAAGAAAAAATAATCAGCATATGCATGAGACTTCAAAAATAGGATTCACTTTTCTTGTACTATGAAGTGCGACGTTTTTAACCCTTGAAAAAAGCAAAGCAAAAATTAATGAGTCCTACAGAACTGATAGTGTCCCACAAAATACCATATAGTGCTCAGGTAGTACTGGCATACAATGAACAAATATCATCCTTGCTTAAAAACCGTCAATAAAGTCAGCTATTCTGTAGCCTGTTTTTGCTGGAGGCTAAAACAATGGAAAACTATAAAATAGATGAAAACTATTTTCCTGCATAGCTATTGATTGCCGTGTAATGGGAGAATCTGCAGTTCATGTTGGCTCTATATACCTGCAGAGGGCAATATTTCTCTTCCTAGATTTTTGGGAACACCTAAAAGGCTAAAGATTTAGTCAGTGTTCTCATTCACCTTGTCACAGTGTGGGAGGTGACGTGGGATTTCATAGCTTTTAGCAGTTCAATAACGGTGAAAATAAGTAAATTATTATGTACTGTATTATTCCAGGCATCAGAAGATGAACAAAAGATAATTCCTATTACACAGAAATGTCAATGTTTCAATCAAAGCAACAGATGGATTTGTGTATAGCAGTATACGAAAATATTTTTAGCTGTCTATAATCATTCTGATATCTAAAATTTAAAAAAATAAAAATTACGTCCTCTTCTACTTTTTTTTTTTTTCTTCTGAATTATGACGTAGGTCCATTTGGCCATTTTGTATGCACTTCAACAAAATGTAAGCAATCTCCACATATAAATATTGGCAATACTTTTTTTTCAATACTTTTTTTTATTAAAAAGGTCAAAAAGTTTTGGATAGCTCAGAAATTTAATTGTAAGGTGTGTATTTCTTTCAGTTTTATCGTGGTGGTGCTTCGGGGGAATTGAACACTTGCAGTTGGTTTTCCTATACATTACAGCAGATCGCTGGTGGTCTTGAGTCGCCCACCACAGCGCTGCAGCGGTCGCCTGCGGGACACTGCAGGGACTTCTCTGTAGGGACCCTTCTGGCAACAGGTATGTCAGGTTCACTTGTATCTAGTCGTGACGCCACTCTCGGTAATTGCGGTCAGGATGAAGGGTGACCACCACTGCAGTTTAGCGAGCGTGTGGGGCTGATGGTATGTGCAGTTAGATGGTGTGGCGTCCCGAGAGTGAGGCTGGCCCCAGGGGCTCGAGGGTAAGTGCGTAGAACCACAGGTTACAGACGAACTCACACAAAGTCCACAATGTCTTTCACGGCTTTTACTCACTTTTTGCTAGTTGTTGTGAGCTGCCTGGGCGATGCTGAGATAGACCAGGGTGAACCAGGTATCCTTTCAGGCTTGTCCAGGGGTGACTGTCAACTCGCCTTCCTAGCCCTTCTTTTTTCGGATAACCCCCAACTTGAAGTATATGGGATTCATCCAGGGAAGTCGCATCTGCCTTTTCTCCCCTTTCTGGCCCGTTTGCTGGCAGCGTGGACCAAGTAAAGATGGCTTCTTGCCCTATCTCACTTATGGGCCCCCTTGTTGCTGCTGATGCTGCTGACTCTGTGTTGGTTGGTGAGGTACATCCAGCACCCTCACCGGCAGGTTTAGCAGACCGAGTAAATGGATTTCTGCTCTAGGGACCTGTTTCCCCGTGCGGACCTGATCTACCCAAAAGTCACCATACTCAATCTCCCTGCTTCTTCCTGAGGTGTCTTTCAGGCTGACTACTTGCTAGCCGTACTCCCCCGCCGACAGCCACTACACGTGTAGGGTCTGACTAGTGACACCACGCACGTCCTCCTTCTGCGACTGCACACTGCGCTTCTTCACTTCAGACTGGATCACTACTGCCTCCCCTCTGTGCCTGCCTCTGCAACCTAGCAACCAGCTTCTCTACCGCACCCCATGAATGGAGGTGGAGGCATTGCCCCCTCCTTGGTCTGCCCAGGGGTCCCTTCAAGGTATGTGTGAGTTCTAGTCACTATGTGTCTGTGTGTTCACACTCTATTCCAGCCATCAGGATTACCTGTTTGCACTCACCCAGCGTGGGTGCAGTACTCAGTGGTGCATGACCAGGTCAGGGGCGCCACAGTCTCCATAGTGTTACACCCTGTCATCATCTTATTGTTGGCTGAGTCTTTTAATAAAATAGAACTGTCCAAATTGGGCAACTTTATAGAAGTAAAAATTAGAGAGGGCCAGATCAATTTTTGGGACTCTGATCCATTGGCCAGGTCAGTAGTCTCATGTACCTGGACAGGAGACTTACAATTCTCTTAAAGGGTTTGCCCAGCCTTAGGTTACAAATCTGAAGTCAATCTATGACTCTCCAGTGGCATGATCAGGTGGCCATGTTAATTATTTATTAATTAATTATGCTTAATTATATATCATTTTGACTAGTCTGTATCTATCACAATGTTACTCTGGAATAGCGTGGGACAACGGGCTCCTATGCTGCCCCTTAAGCTAGGGGACCCTAGGCTATCCCTCACCTCCGGATTACTCCTAGCGGTGGAGTTGCCAGAGTCCCGTGCTTTTCTATTCTCCTGAGAAATACTACTCTAATACCCTCTTCCCCTGGGAGGGACAGAGCAGGAGTGAGATGGTAAACAGATAAGAACAGACAAGGGAAAACCAAAACTCTGACACACTGCACACACATAGGAGTAGACAAAGAAAGACTTAGGAGACAAACAAGAGCAGGAGGGTACCAACAAAAATGCAACAAGGGTTAACTCCACAACTACACACAGCAACAGGTATCACACCATATAAACTTGAAATAGAACCAACACTGAAGTATTTCCAGGAATATCAACATTTATCTTTCATTCCATTAAAAATACGAAAGGTTGGTGAGCAGATTAGTGCCAATCATGCTAGGACCTTTAGAGGCAGCACATTAGAGATGCATCTGAAGGTTGGGCTTATAATGCTTCTGTGGATAACTTTCATATGAGGGTTGTTTACATCTTCAATTTTATTACTATATTCCAGGATGCAATATGCCACTGGAGAGCCATTTGGTCTTAGGCTGGTTTCACACTACGTCTTTTTAACATCCGCTGAAAACGTTATTTTAGCGGAAGTACGGATCCTGCTTTTACAGCAAATAACGTATGCAAACGCATCTGTTATTTTGCAGGATCCTGCACTGGATGTTTAGGGGCGGGCATTGGAGTCATGTGATCGGGAGTGAGGGGAACTAGACTGGGAGCCGGCTTCTGACAGCTGCAGACGCTGGTAACCAAGGTAAACATCGGCCTTGGATACCCGATATTTATCTTGGTTACGAGTGTCTGCAGCTGCTAGGAGCAGGGCTGCCTGCACACGTAACCAACGTAAACATCGGGTAACTAAGAGAAGTGGTTACCCGATATTTACCTTGGTTACGAGTGTGCGCAGCTCTCAGGTGGGAGAGAGAGGAAGGGGAGGAAGGGGGAAAGACAGAGATAGAGAGAGAGAGGGTGAGGGAGGGAGTAGAGAGATAGACAGATCACGCGAGACTGGTTTTGGGCATGCTCAGTACTTTCTGGGCATGCTCAGTACAAAAGCAGGATCCTGCCTATCAGCACGCCAGCGTTCACCTGCGTTTGCATGCTGTTTAGTCAGGATCCGGTGACTTGCAGTATTTTGACGCAGCTCAAAAACGCTACAAGTAGCGTTTTTGAAACATGTTAAAAAACTGCAAGTCACAGGATCCGCACTATAACGCACGCAAACGCAGGTGAACGGATGTTAACGCGAGTCCATTGCAAATGCATTGAAATGAAAACGCATTTGCACTGGATCCGTACTTCCGCTAAAATAACGTTTTCAACGGATGTTAAAAAGACGTAGTGTGAAACCAGCCTTAATGATAAGATTTTATACTTGATACACTCACTGATCTACGTCTTCTTAATGTAAATGTTCACTGAACATTTGACCTGTGGTTTTCCTGCTTTTTTTTATTTAAAGGGAACCTGTCACCATATTTTCCCCTATAAACTGCAGCCACCACCAGTAAGCCCTTTACAGCTTTCTAGAACACTGTATATTAGTGCCCAGGCCCTCTGTATAAGATAAAAAACATCTTTTATTATTGGGACAGTCCGGTCCGATGGGTGTTGCTGGCCTCAGTTTGGCATCTGGTATCTTTTTGCAATCACTGTCCTACTTCCCTGTCATCTGCGTCCTACATCATCCACACAGAGTTAGCCATTGTGCTCCTGCGCACATGCACTTCTCTCTGCCCTGCTGCAGGCAGAGCAAAGTACTGTAATGCGCAGGTTAATGTGAAAGAACGCATGCGCACTACAATACTTTGATCTGATAAGCAATTACTAAAAGCAGAAAAGATCCATACATATTGATACAGAATATAGTTAGACCATATTAGCAAGTCAAATGAATATCATATATAGTTAAATTGTACGGGTACAAATAGTATGGGCAATCGCTGTATATAAATGAAAAAAAAAAACAAAAACGATCAACAGGCCCGATTACTGCAATTAAATTTTATTAACAAGTATACAAAATGATAAGATTCAGGTGGAGGTGCACAAACAGACAAATATCATAAATTCAGGAATCTGGGCCCAGTTATCCATAGAAACATATGGGTATGTGCGCACGCTGCGTTCTGTCAAGTGCAGAAAAAAATGCACCCTCTGGCACACAACTGGACACTGCGTTTTACAAAAAAATGCATCTAAAACGCATGCATTTTGGATACATTTTGAATCAATTTTTGACAGTGCGGTCCTACTCGGCTCTGCTACATACCCATAGAGCATGGCTAGCTGCAAGACAGAGTCGCGCGTTCAGAATGAACTCGGATGAAGTTCACACGACTTCATTGTCATCGTGCTGCTCTGTCTGTGTGCTGCGGCCTGATGTGCAGTCACCGGTGAAGGACTCACCGGTGACCGCAAATCCCCTGAGTGACTGAAGTTAGCCGCTCAATCAGCAGTGCCGTCACTCAGGTAACCCACGGCCAGGTGAAGTCCTCCACTCGAGGCTGCAAATCACCTGAGTGAGGGCACCACTAATCACTTCAGTCACTCGGGCGACTTGCTGTCACAGTTGGAGGATCCAGCTGTGGCCGTGGGTAACCTGAGAGACGTCACCGTGCTGATAGCACGACTCACTTCAGTTGCTCCGTGGAGCTCACAGAGAGCGGCTGTGGTCTGTGGCTGCTCGCTGTCAGCTTCCGATGTAGTAGGGCTGAAATCGTTGTGGGACCTAGTGTGGATTATGCCAGACCTGGAGGGGTATTTAGGAATTAATAAAGTGGTGAAAGAGGGTGGTTTTTTTGTCTTTTATTCCAAATAAAGGATTTTTTGGTGTATGTGTTTATTTTCTTTAACTTACAGGTTAATCATGGGGGGTGTCTCATAGACGCCTGCAATGATTAACCTAAGACTGGCAGGTATGGGCTGCCATTAACTCCTTATTACCCCGATTGCCACCGCACCAGGGCAATTCGGGATGAGCCGGGTAGAGTACCGGGACTGTCGCATCTAATGGATGTGGCAATTCCGGGCGGCTGCTGGCTGATATTTTTAGGCTGGGGGGGGTTCCCCATAAAGTAGGGCTCCCCATTCTGAGAATACCAGGCTTCAGCTGTGTGGCTTTAGCTTGGCTGGTATCAAAATTGGGGGAGACCGCACGTCGGTTTTTTTCAATTATTTATTTATTTATTTATTTATTTTACTGCTCGAAATAGACCCGCACACCGGTGACTGTGATTGGTTGCAGTGAGATAGCTGTCACTCAGCATGGGGGCTCGTCTGAATGCAACAAATGATAGGCGCCGGTGGGCGGGGGAAGCAGTGAATATGAGATGGAATAATGAGCGGCCGGCATTTTCAAAAGCTGGAGAAGCCACCGGAGCTTTGAGACAGCCGTGCAGTGCCGCGCCGGTGATCGGTGAGTATGAGAGAGAGAGGAAGAGACCGACCGACAGACAGAGTTAGAGAGACCGACCGAGAGAGAGAGAGACCGACATCGACAGAGAGAGAGAGAGAGAAAGATCTGCGTTTTGTTTGTGAAACAAAGCATGCAGAACGCAACAAAAAGTCAGTGCAAGTGCACACTAAACATTTTGGTTGCGTTTTGACACACCTCATTGATTTCAAAGGGTGGAAAATGCAACCAAAACGCACAAAAGAAGTGACATGCTGATTTTTTAAATACATCGAATATTTAGCATCCAAAACATTGCGTTTAAAAAAGCAGCGTTCGCATGGAATTTGCTGATTTCTCATAGACTTTGCTGTGGAAGCACAACGCATGCATTTTGGCAATGACACTCTGCAGTTTTAAACGCAGCCAAAATGCAGGAAAAAACGCAACGTGCGCACATAGCCTAATAGTAAATTAGTTGTAATACATAGTCCAACCACAAGAGATCACTAAATATCCAAAGTTAGGATATGCACTCCAAAGGCCATAAAATATATATAAGGAAAGAAACGTAAGGCTACCTAATTACCATAAACCCATTTTGTAGAGCGCAGATACAAGCAGGGCAGACAGAAGTGCGGATGTGTGACGCCCTGGCCAGCCAGGTAGTCACAGAAAGAGGTAAACCTCCTTGGTACCACCTGATCCCACACTGGTACAGTGAAGCAGCCGCACCTTGAGTTGAGTCAGTGGAAGGAGAAGGAGAGGAGAGCAGTCAGGGGTTGTGGCTCCTGGGCTGCTGGGGAAGTGGAGAAAGGAGAAAGCCGAGTCTTAGAGCTGAAGTAGAGAGTAGGCTCAGGGGCACCTGTAGTGGACCGAGGCAGGGTAGTGGCCCGCCGGTAGTGTGCACGGGACCCCGGACTTGTGTAAAGAGAGGACTTCCCCCGTCCAAAACAGAGAAAGTGACTCTTAGCTGGAGTGCAGAGGAGAGAGGGCCCTGCTTCGTGTACCGGGTATGGGATCCGAACACCCTCGTACCAAAGGCCTACGGACACCGGCAATTTCTGGTTAAGTACCGGACTCTGTGCTTCCTGACCCTACACATGAAAACAACCTCATCCAACACCAGGACAACCGAACTGTGAGTTTCCTGCTCCCTGCAATCCCTGCCACCACCACAACTCCCACTGGGCCCCGGAACTACAACTCCCCTACCCGTAGAGGGGATCCCACCTTGCTGCCCTGCTCCATCAGTCCCGGGCACAGTCCCCAGAGGCAGCGGCGGTGCCACCATCTCATCACCGCAACCCACGGGTGGCGTCACAGACAATCTCCCCTGTACATATTCCCCTTTTTCTTTATTGTGGAGCCTGGGATCACAGACCGGGTCATGCCACCGTGATACCTATAGAAGCGACCCCATTGGCCCAACTCTGAGTACCCCCTATCCCTGGGCGACACACATGCGCAGGGGCGCAATGACAGACTCTGGGTGCACAACGTAGGACGTGTCATCCACTTGAAGTTGGGAAGGAGGACGGCGATTGCAAGAAGATAGGAGGTGCCGGACAGAGACCTGCAATGCCCATTGGACCAGACCACCTAGCAGGTGAGTATAATAACAACTATTTTTTTATGTTATACAGAGCGGCCTAGGCTCTTAAATACATTATTCTAGAATGCTGTATATAAGAGCTTGGTTGTTGTTATTTTTTTTTGTTGTTTTTTTTTTTACTTGATGAAGGATTTGGTTAAAATTCAGAATTGCATTAGTTTTAACACGTTTAATACTGTATATTTTTATTTTATTGCATATTTTGTTGTTTTTTTTGTTACTAATAATTAAGCTAAGAGTAAAGAATCGTGTTTTAACACTAGAAGTCCCAGAAATTTCGAGACACTGAAGTCCCGAAAGAGGGTCAAATGACCCTTAGGGCTACTTTGCAAACTACGACATCGCAGGTGCGATGTCGGTGGGGATCAAATTGAAAGTGACGCACATCTGGCATCGCAGGCGACATCGTAGTGTGTAAAGATGATATGATTAACAAGCGCAAAAGCGTCGTAATCGTATCATCGGTGTAGCGTCGGCGTAATCCATAATTACGCTGACGCGATGGTCCGATGTTGTTCCTCGCTCCAGCAGCAGCACACATCGCTGTGTGTGAAGCCGCAGGAGCGAGGAACATCTCCTACCGGCATCACCGCGGCTCCTGTAGGATATGCGGAAGGGAGAAGGTGGGCGGGATGTTTACATCCCGCTAATGTCCGCTCCTATTGGCCGCCTGCCGTGTGACGTCGCAGTGACGCCGTACGACCCGCCCCCTTAATAAGGAGGTGGGTCGCCGGCCAGAGCAATGTCCCAGGACAGGTGAGTCCATGTGAAGCTGCCGTAGTGATAATGTTCGCTATGGCAGCTATCACAAGGATATCGCAGCTGCGACGGGGGCGGGGACTATCGCGCTCGGCATCGCAGCATCGGCTTGCGATGTCGCAGCGTGCAAAGTACCCCTAAGTCTACACTGAATAGAACTAACTGGAAACTGAATGGCTAAACTCAATGGAAAACAACAACCTTCTGTGGTGTGACAGTAATGGCCTTAATTACAGAACAAAAGACGGTGATTATAGGATGTTAGCTAAAATCCTTCAGGTCATTCGACCCGTCTCTGGGTTCCAAAGGTAGAAATGTTAAATGACCCCTCTCTGGGACTTCTAGTGTTAAACATTCTGTTAGTACAAGCTGACTGCGACGGATAGGCCCTCATTCTTCAACTATTGGAATCCATTTGCTTTTTCTTCTTCCCTGGTCGTTATGGATTCCAATAGCAGAAGAATGAGGACCTGTCGGGCGCTGTCAGCTTGTATTAACAGAATGTTACTGGTACCGTGTGCTGTATAAGTGAGGTGGAAAAGACCTAGATATTACAGCTGTGTCTAATTTTTTTACAGATAAAGATGAACAGATTGATCCTCAAATGATTGAGTTTGTGTAGCATTTCCTGAAATCAGTGGTTTCCTGTGAGTTTGAACATATTGAGGTTCAATTCACGGTTCACGAAGCATCAAACAGTGGGCTAACATCATTTTGCATTGCTCTCACGGGCTTCCCCATAATGCCCCGCAGCTAGAACATCTTACAGCTTTTCATACCTTGTACATTGGTGGTCAGTACCAGGGCTATCAGAGATCAGATGTTCCCACTGGAGCACAGTTTGTATGCCAGGGTGATATTTAATCTCCAGACACACTGGGTAAAGGGCACGTAACACGCTACGATATATCTTATGATGTCGTCGGGGTCTCCTCGTAAGTGACGCACATCCAGCATCGTTTGACATATCATAGCATATTACAGCTACGAGCGACGGTGATCGAGCAAAAATACTCACCTTATCGTTGCTCGTTGACACGTCGCTCATTTTCAAAAAATCGAACGTCCGGTTGTTCATCGTACCCGAGGCAGCACACATCGTTCCTTGTGACACCCCGGGAACGATGAACTGCAGCTTACCTGTGTCCCGCTGGCAATGCAGAAGGAAGGAGGTGGGCGGGATGTTATGTCCCGCTCATCTCCATCCCTCCGCTTTTATTGGCCGGCCGCTGTGTGACATCGCTGTGACGCCGAACGACCCTCCCCCTTCAGGAAGAGGATGTTCGCCGCCCACAGCGAGGTCGTTCGGGAGGTAAGTAGGTGTGACGGGGGTTACCGACTTTGTGCGACACAGGCAACAAATTTCCCGTGCCGCACAAACAATGGGGGCGGGTGCGATCGCACATGCGATCGGACGAGATATCGACGCATGTAAAGCAGCCTTTAGTCTTTCTCTTCTGTAGAGTGTAAGCTCTTAGGGCGGCTTTGCACGTTGCGACATCGCAAGCCGATGCTGCGATGTCGCACGCGATAGTCCCCGCCCCCGTCGCAGGTACGATATCGTGTGATAGCTGGCGTATCGAAAATTATCGCTACGCCAGCTTCACATGCACTCACCTGCCCTGCGACCGTCGCTCTGGCCGGCAATCCGCCTCCTTCCTAAGGGGGCGGGTCGTGCGGCGTCATAGCGATGTCACACGGCAGGCGACCAATAGCGGCGGAGGGGCAGAGATGAGCAGGATGTAAAAATCCCGCCCACCTCCTTCCTTCCGCATATCCTACGGAAGCCGCGGTGACGCCGGTAGGAGATGTTCCTCGCTCCTGCGACTTCACACACAGCGATGTGTGCTGCCGCAGGAGCGAGGAACAACATCGGACCATCGCGTCAGTGTAATTATGGATTACGCCGATGCTGCACCGATGATATGATTACGACGATTTTGCGCTCCTGCACCTGCGATGTCGTAGTGTGCAAAGCCCGCCTTATGGTCAGCAGAGTGCTCTCTCTCTCTATCGCCTGTGAAGTGTAGGCTCAGCCCACTACATCGATCTAACAGGCAGTTTATAACTCCTTTTATCTTTCTGTGAGCTCCTCTCAGCTGATTTATGGCCACAGACCACATCAAAGTTGAATGTCCAGAGACAAAGAGCCAAACAATGCAACATTTTAAATGAAACCCAATTGCAAAAATTATTTCTAGCCATACATATATGCATTGAAGTAAAAAAAAAAATTCTCACTTAACGATAGACAATTCATTTAAATCTGTAATGCATGCTTTTGGTAATCTTTTTCTTACTAAAGGGTTATTCCCATCTCCAAGATCCTATCCTAATATGTAGCAGGTATAATAGTAATATAATATTAGCACATACCTCCAATTAGAAATGTAGTATAGTTCTGATATAGCCATGTCTCTTACCTCATGTGCAGGGCATTGCATCTTAGTTATCCATAATTATGTTGTGTCATATAGTGATAGTTGTTTAGGTTCTTGGTCATATCCATGGATAGCTAAGCTGCCCTTCCTGGTCCCCTTCTTGTAGTAATGTGCCCCGTTTATTTTTCTCATCTTGTAGTAATGCCCAGCTACAATGACCTGCACATGAGGTAAGAGACATAGCTAATCAGTAGAACTATACTACATTTCTATTTGAAGGTATTTGCTAATATTAGTACATCTACTATATATTGAGATGGGATCTTGGAGATGGAATAACCCTTGAAGTATGCAATTTACTTTTTATACCAATTTTCTTTGGTATTTTTTGTACTCTAAATTTGATCAAAAATTATATCTGCAAGGAAAAATTCATTACAGACTTTCTGTTGAATATATGAATATGATTTATTCCCTGTCCCACATGTATTTTGTGTTGAGAAGAGATAATAGCCGCTATGAAATAAAATGTCATAGAAACTAATTTGAGATCATGACATTTTACTGCACTCCTTTGATTGTGATGTAGCAAGGACATCTATTTCTTCCTTAGAAATATCAACCTTTATTCATTCTTGCTTTATATTTCATCTAAAGACAAAGATTAATCTATATGATTGGAATACTAATGTTTTTTAATAATACATTTTATTGAGTAAAAATGCTTCAGAGCCTTGTGCACATGCTGCAATCTTTGATGCAGTTTATTACCCAAATCAACATGTCTATCGTTATGCCAGCAAAGTCAATGAGAATCCTGCGCATGTTGCTTCTTTTTCCCTTGCAGTTTTAAGTGCAGAAAAAAGAAGCAGCATATCAATTGTTGGTGTTTTTTTTTCTCTGCATTTATTTTGCCTTTCCACAAAAAAAAAAAAAATGCATAGTGGAAAACCGCACCATAAAAGCACTAAAAACGCACTCGTTTTTTTGGTGTGTTTTTCTGCCATAAGGTGCAGTTTTTGGTGCAGAAAATTTCTGCAAAGCATGATTGTAAAAATAAAGCTTCTTCAAAGGAATTGTCCACTTTCACAGCATGGCCCAAAACACCTTTGATAAATTCTCTGCTAATATAGATAGAACAACACTGTGCTCAGTGATTGATTGCATCAGTGATATAATGATGATGTTATCATTGCAGCCAGTACACAGAGACTGGTATAGCCGCGGAGAGCTGTGCTGGACCAATGGAAGGTGAGTAAGGCCTAAGCCATACGGCGAGAAAAACGATGCGAGTGGAGTGTGATAAAACATCGCATTCCCCTCGGACCAATTCTAGCCTGTGTGTCAGCGCACAAGAGCGATTATTTTCTCAGCCTAATCGGATCGAGAAAACAATCGCAGCATGCAGCAACTGTAATGCTAGACTCTTTCTCTCGCACCCATTCAAGTGTATGGGGCGAGAGAAAAATCGCACTGCACTCGTGTTCTGCGAGAGCAGAGCAAGAATCGCAATAGCCGGCTATGGAGGAGAGAGGGAGAGAAATCCCTCCCTCCCCTCCTCCTTGCCGGCCCGCCCCCCGCAGCTGAGGTCTGCTCGCATGAACGGACCTCAGTCGCAGGGACACTCGCATGACACTCGGCTCTGCTGTACTGCCAGCTTGAGCTGAGTGTCATGCGAGGATTGCACTAGTGCCCCGTGTGGCCCCGGCCTTAAGGCTGCTTTACACCAGACAATCTATCGTGCGATAGTTCGTCAGGGTCACGGTTTTTGTGACGCACATCCGTCATCGCTGGCGATGCCGGCCTGTGTGACACCTCCTAGCGACGCAGTATCGCTCACAAATCGTGAGTCGTGTACTGGTCGCTAGGTTCCATAATATCGTTTAATTTAGTTGTTCATCGTTTCCGTGGTAGCACACGCCGCTCCGTTTGACACCACGGGAACGATGAACATCAGCTTCCTGCGTCACGCGTCCGCCGCCGGCTATGTGAAGGAAGGAGGTGGGCGGGATGTTTACATCCCGCTCATCTCCGCCCCTCCGCTTTCCATTGGCCGGCGGCCGTGTGACGTCGCTGTGACGCCGAATGTCCCTCCCACTCCAGGAAGTGGACGTTCGCCGCCCACAGCGTGGTCGCACGAGAGGTAAGTACGTGTGACGGGGGTTACCGACTTTGTGCGACACGGGCAGCGATTTGCCCGTGACGCATAAAGGACAGGGGCGGGTACGATCGATTGTGAAATTGCACAATCGGTCGTACCGTGTAAAGCAGCCTTTACTGCTGTGCTTGTGATTTTATATTTACAAAACCATTTTTGGGTAAAACCTACTTAAAGGGGACCTTAGTGCTGAATTAAATAACTTACTAAGAGGGCGGACTAGTTGGGGGATATAACGCCCTTGGAACTAGTCTCTGCACTCATTAGCATAAGATAAAAGATCCTTAGAAATACTTTTTCTAAAGATCTCTTTATCTATGCTAGTGTATACAGGGACAGTTAGGCAGGGATTATCAATATGCACCCCGAACTGCTCGTGGTTCTGGGTGCATATTGCACCTGACATGTTCTCTTTAGAGCCCGTTTCACACGTCCGTGAAAAACACTGACGTTCTTCATTGATGTGTAAAACACGCACATGTCCCTCCATGCTCCGTGATTCACGGCACACGTGGGTTGTCCATGTGCAATCTGTGATCCGTGATCCGTGATTGCATATGGACATTACTCACCTGCCTTCGTTCCTGCTGTCCATGGTGCTGAAGTCTCTGGCTCTGCAGCGTCCACCCACCGCTCTCAGCACCTCCTTCCTGGTCGACAGTTCCTGCTTTCATGAATATTCATGAGCCAGGCAGGAGCTGCCGAAAGCAGAGGCTGCAGAGCGAATCGCAGGCAAGGTAAGTTGAAAATTTTTAATATTTAATATGTCCGTGATTTTCTTGTACGTGGTTCACTGATCACACACGGATCACACCATAGTGTGGTCCGTGGGTCATAAGTGATGCCAGACAAAAACTTACACGTCTCCGTGCAGAATCACGGCCAAGGGTGCACGCTGCACGGAGACACGTTCAGTGAAAAATCACTGATGTGTGAGCAGACCCATTGATTATAATGGGTCAGCGTATGTCAGTGATTCTGGTGCGTATAAAAAAAAAGCACAAACGTACCAGAATCACTGACGTGTGAAAGGGGCCTAATTGAGTGTTTCTTCAGCTGCAAGCACATACCTTACTGGACACGGGGAGCCTCAGGACCCTGGTGCGTGTGGCCCCGGCCTTACTGCTGTGCTTGTGATTTTTATATTTACAAAACCATTTTTGGGTAAAACCTACTTAGAGGGGACCTTAGTGCTGAATTAAAAGAAATCTCTAGCAAACACATAAAATCACATCAGATAAGAAAAATAGTCACATCAACGAGGTCTCAAACAATGAAGAAAATCAACTGAGATTTGAGTATGGTTGCAATTTTTCCAATTGTGACCCTATCAGTAATTACAGCTCATCCTCCATTTTCCATTGATGCTATGTGATGGTTTGGTGCTACTATTGTTACCAGAAAATCCTACCCACCACCCTCCTAATGTACTGCGCATTATAAGAGTATATGTACCGCCCCCGTGTCAGCGGCCGAGCCACTCGGATCCGGAACTGCGGTGGCTCGAGGGGTCTCTGGACCTGGGGGTCGTGCGGACACTCGAATTTTAAAAGGGGGGTTATGTACAGGGGATTAGGAAGTTCATGACGCCACCCACGGTGCATGGTAAGGTGGAGTACCACCACTGCTGTTGGGGAGCCCGGTGGTGGTGGTATGGCAGCAAGGTGTTCAACCCCTCCGTGGGTATGGGGTTGTGTGCCCCAGGGCCCGGTGATGGCAGTAAAGGGGTGCCGTTGGGAAGGGAAAGGGTCTCTGCGTACTCATTCATTCTAAGAATACTGACACCGACATCTTGCAAATAAGAATTCTGAGCACCACTGCAGCCAGGAGGGAGCACGCTTGGATCCATGCCCTTGGTGTTGCTGGTTAGCCTGTGACCCTTTCCGTGGCACCTTCTCACTGTTGAACCCTATAGTCTGGAACTAATCAGGTCCCGATCACCCGTATGGCTAACGGAGTGAGCTTGCTCTCAGGGTTCACGCTTGGAATTTGATAGACTGCATCTTTGGGAAAAGTCCTATCCCATCGGTGCGCTAGTACCCCGATATTGGAGTGGGTGAGGGATGAATCTTGAAGGGATGTACCAGGAGCAAACTGAATGCTGCCTCGATATTCGGCACTGCCATGAAAGCCCCCCGTGTCAGAGTTACGAAGCAATGCGATGGCTCTATCAGAAGTCATGCACCCCTGGAAACAATTTACTTAAGCGGGCTTTACACGCTGCGACATCGATAGCCCATGCTAGTGATGGCAAGCATGATAGCACCTGCCCCTATCGTTATGCCGATATGTGGAGATCGCTGCCATAGCGAACATTATCGCTACGGCAGCGTCACACATACTTACCTGCTTGGCGACGTCGCTGTGACCGGCGAATCGCCTCCTTTCTAAGGGGGCAGTTCGCTCGGCGTCACAGCGACATCACTAAGCAGCTGCCCAATCAAAGCGGAGGGGCGGAGATGAGCGGGATGAACATCCCGCCCACCTCCTTCCTTCCTCATTGCGTGTGGCAGGTAAGGAGAGGTTCCTCGTTCCTGCAGCGTCACACGTAGCGATGTGTGCTGCCGCAGGGACGAGGATCAACTTCGCCCCAGCGACAGCAGCGATAATTGAGAATGGACCCCCATGTCAACGAGGAGTGATTTTGGACGTTTTTGCAACGATCCAAAATCGCTCCTAGGAGTCACACACAACGAGATCGCTACAGCAGCCAGATGTGCGTCACAAAATCCGTGACCCCAACGAGATCGCTGTAGCGATCTCGTAGCGTGTAAAGCCACCCTTAGAATACCATCATCCAACGACGACCCCTCGAGAAACTGTAAGGGCTGCTTTACACGCAGCGATATCGCTAGCGATGTCGCTGGTGAAAGCACCCGCCCCCGTCGGTTGTGCGTCACAGGCAAATCGCTGCCCGTGGTGCACAACATCGCTAGGACCCGTCACGCGGACTTACCTGCCTAGCAACGTCGCTGTGGCCGGTGAACCGCCTCCTTTCTAAGGGGGTGGTTCGTGCGGCGTCACAGCGAAGTCACATGGCAGCTGTCCAATAGAAGCGGAGGGGCGGAGAGCAGCCGAAAGGAAGTGACGCCCACCTTGTTACCGGAGGACGCAGGTAAGGTGTTGTTCCTTGTTCCTGGGGTGTCAAACGTAGCGATGTGTGCTGCCTCAGGAACAACGAACAACCTGCGTCCTGCAACAGCAACGATATTTGGGATTAGAGTGACCTGTCAACGATTAACGATTAGGTGAGTAATTTTGATCGTTAGCAGTTGTTCGTACGTTTCACACGCAACAACGTCACTAATGAGGCCGGATGTGCGTCACGAATTCCGTGACCCCAACGACATCTCATTAGCGATGTCGTTGTGTATAAAGCCCCCTTTAGTGTTGGGTTAAACAATATTTGTTGGACTCTTTTGATACCACACCGTTGGGGAAATGTGCAAGTTGTGAAAAAAGCGGTGCTCCAGAACAGTTGCCATTCTACACAGGAAAATTATTAAGCTTGATATTTTTTTTTTATACACTTGTGGGTTATCCACTGGTGATTTCAAGTTCTGAGCAAAAGGTGTAGTGCAGGAAAACGAAAGGTATGAAAAACCGAATGTAAAACCCGCTCACAGGCTGCCGCTGCCGCGTTGTTGGGGTCTGATCTAACCACATAACCACCTCTGCCCCTTCAACGGGGTCTTTCCTAACAGAGGGGACTGTCGGCAGGGAAGGTTTACCTGGTCTGGAGCAATGGACTGCACATGAAGAGCATTCATGTATCTACACAATCCATAAAAGTGGCAATGCCCTTCATTAAAGAGCCAGCATGTTTCAGGTCATCATGCAGCTGCACCCCTTTAACCGTGAGAGCGCAGCCGCATTTTGAAAGGTGTATAAGCCTGCCAAAATTCCTTGCACTACCTATGCCATGCATTACCACTGTGTAAGTTGTACGCACTATACACTGAACCCATATATATGAACAGCTCAGAGCAGCGCTCCATGTGCTTCATCCACTTAACATCATGCAAGCCAACCTTCGGCCATCTAGCAATTTGTCTATCCATTTTGCCTACACTTCTCATCCACCGTATGTTGATCTGTGGAAACAAGCATCCAAAGATCACCATACTGGTTCAACCAGATTCTCTCATTTTGTACAGAGTCTTACCTTTGTCTCCTCATCTCAATGAGGAACACAGCGGATTAATCCCACAGAAAAAAGGCTTCCTTATTAACCACAGCTCGGTGTAAATTCTCCGAACACTTCATCAGCTTCACTAACGGTTCTCTTGGCTCTAACTTCGCCACAAAGGCCTTAATAGCTGATACTAAACTACTATCCTCCCCGGACCCTCAAGCCCCAGCAAAGGTAAACTTAGCATCCTGTTCGACTGCAGCAGAAGTGGACCCATGCATGGACAGCGGAACCGCGCTGGCAACTACCACTTTGCTGGAAGGCTCACCGGCCGACAACGATGTTCCAGGATACTTAATTCTTGATCTGTCGGACTTGCTGGAGCTGGCTGATGACAAGCAGAAATGCCACTAGGAGGAGCATGAGCAACGTGAACATCTACCATCTCTGGAGGAATGCCTGCAGCAATGCCTACTGTCCGAGGCCGAACTCCTTCCCCTATCTGTCCTGTCAAATCGTGAACATGCCCTCAAACATGCCCTCCTGCGGTACCTGCGCACCTTACCTGGAGCAGGCTCCTCTTCTAGGCAAGGATTTGGAGTAGCAGCGGACGTAGATCGTTGCAGTGGTGGGTGGAAAAGAAGGAGGGCTTTTAAGGGTTCCTCCTCTGAAGATGATCACTGATTGTTGTTCTCGATTAGAGCGCTACACTGAGGGGCTGCTGTGTTTGTTTAAATTAGCTGCTGTGTCCATTGAAAATGGGGCTGTAGGGATGGGAGGGTGGGGCTAGGGCAGTCCTGCGGTAAAAACTCTTGATAACGCGGGCACAGTGCGACAAACTGCAAGGGGGCGTTACCCGGTGGTTCGCACAGGGAAGGCGTGGTTACTGAGCACTCCTGACGCCACTCATGGAGACCAGTGGAGGTCTACGGTGGCCGTCGCTCAGTGTCCTTACGTCGTTGGTGAGTACAGTGGGAGCTGGGGCAGAGGTGCGCGACTCAGGCTCACCGAGCACATGTTCCCGGCCAGAGTGCTCTTGCTGTGCCTTTGAACGGGGGCCCTATCTGCTGCGCTGCCCAAAAAAGCTGACAGACGCGGTTTGAGCTTAACATCACCGCTCTTCAGGCGCACGGCCATAATCGCTATGCTGTCTTTGTCGGCCATTCCTGGAAAGCTGACACGCTTGTCAGCCGATACCGGAAAAGAGGTGTTCACTGTGACTGCGCTTCTGAATGTCGGGCACTTCCGGTCATGCACAGTGTGAAGCCGGATGTATGTTTCCCAGCTTCAGAGAGATCTACTGGGCATGACTGGAAGTGCCAGGCATTCAGAAGAGCAGAGACAGCAAACGCTGGTGACACTGCATTGAATAGCATGTTAGTACGTCCCTGTGGCTGTGCTAACATACTAAGAGGGCGGACTAGTTGGGGGATATAACCCCATTGGGACTAGTCCCTGCACTCATTAGCTTAAGATAAAAGATTTTTAGAAATACTTTTTCTAAAGATCTCTTTATCTATGCTAGTGTATATAGGGACTGTTAGGCAGGGTTTACAATATGCTCCCAGAACTGCTCGTGGTTCTGGGTGCATATTGCACCTGACAGGTTCCCCTTTTTGAGAGTTTTTTCAGCCGCAAGCACACACTTTTAACAAGCTACAAACTTTGGGTACCGTCTGTCCCGGTATGCTAAAGGGTCTGTGCGGATGGTACCCCAGAGGAATCCAGTGATGAACATTCATGTAAGGCCTATTTCACACATCAGTATTTTGCATCAGTTTTTCATCAGTATTTAGATGCCAAAACAAAGAGTGTCTCCAAAACACAGAACAGGTCAGTCTTTCAATTATAGCTCTTTTCTGTAAGTTCCACCCCGGTTTTGGCATCCAAGACTGATGACACACTGATGCAAAATATTGATGTGTGAAAGAGGCCTAATGTTGAGCTAGAGAGCACCCTGGCTGTGACCCTACTGGACTCAGGGAGCCTCAGGACCCTGGTGCGAGTTAACCTGGTATCACCCTCTAAGTTCACAAGTTCAGATGTATACAGCAGTCATATAAAGTTCTGCACAAATCTGTTGCATGTGAATATATGTGACACCCTGGCCTATCAGGTCGTCACAGGGTATTGTGCAATCTGCCCTTCAGCACGGTATCCAAGTCCTCCTTGGTTACGGATCCCTGTCCTTTGGGGTTGCTAAGATCAGAGCCAGTCAAAACCCTAGGAACACTTTACACCATACCCACCAGACACACCATTGGGGGGCATGAAGGGAATAGGGTCGCCCACTTGGGTGGTTGGAAGGGGAAGTGAAAAAGTGAAAGGAGAAGAAGAGAGACGTGAAAAGAAGTGGAAGGAGTGGGAAGTAGAGCATGACTCTCTGTGAGGGAGAGGTCAGTGGTGAGGAGCAGGGCTCCTGAAGTCTCCTAGGGGGCAGACATTTGTCTGGGCCTGGTAGAAGCTGGAACCCCGGTCGCAGGGGATCGTGTCAAGGGGCACAGATTGCCGAGGAGGGCAACCGGCGGCCTTGAGCCAAATCTGGGCAGGGGCCAGGACACGACGGGGTATGCGGACCCTACGCCGGGAAGCAGTTTCAAACGTCCTGGTAATTTACCCGACGGGGGTGAAGTCTAGTGGTATCACCTGCTGGGCTGCTGCCTCAATGGTCTTGTAGAGAAGGAGAGTCGGAGGCTGGTGTCATTCAAGTTGCTAAGGCAGTTGGCGGTGGCACTTGCATAGTCTGTTCTGACGATTTTGAGCGCCCCTTTTTTCAGAGCGGTTTTCCCTTTCCTTTTTTGGTGTCTTTCGGGTAGAGGAATTGGTTTCGTTATCAAGGGCCAAGGCAGGTGGCTTAACGCATATGATGTGCTAGTTATCAACATGCATAATGTCGTCCTAGTTACCAACGAAACAATGTGGTTTTGAATTAAGAGCTAGAGTCCGGATTAACTTTGCCTGAATCACGTATTTCAGAGATGTAGATGGAAATGCCACTAAATAGTATTTAACTCAACCGACAAAAACACATCACCCCCACTCCAGTCCGTCATCTATTAATGGAAATATAGGGGCTTCCAGGTTACTAGTAGCACTATGGCTCCACCCAGAAAAATGAAATCCAGCAAAATCAGCACTCCCAAATCCAACCCCCCCCCCTTTGAGCACCACTATGTGACTAAATCACAGCTGCCACATGTTTTGGCATTATTTTAGTAAAGAGAGCCCTGTACTGTACAGTAACATGGGGTATTACCACATTCAGGGAAAACCGTGTAACATAATTTGGGGCCTTTTTTACCTATTACCTCTATGAAAACTGGAAAGGAAATCTGGGGTTAAAACAACATTTTAGTGGTAAAAAGTTAATTATTTTTTCTTCATCATCAAATAGACCACACTATAACTATAACTTTTGTGACACACCTTTAAGAGGGCTATACATGCTACTATATTGTTAATGTTTTATCATCGGGGTCACGTTGTTAGTGACACACATCCGGTGTCATTAACGATATCGCAGCGTGTGACACTTACCAGCGACCTCAAGCGACCTCAAAAATGGTGAAAATCGTTCACCATGGAGAGGGCATCCCAAAACCAAAAATCGGTAATGGTTGATTATCGATGTGATTCGTCGCTCCTGCGGCAGCACACATCGCTGTGTGTGACACCGCAGGAGCGAGGAACGTCCCCTTACCTGCCACCGGCCGCAATGCGGAAGGAAGAAGGTGGGCAGGATGTTTACGTCCCGCTCATCTCCGCCCCTCCGCTTTGATTGGCCGGCCGCTTAGTGACGTCGCAGTGACGTCGCTGTGATGAAGAACGTCCCTCCCCCTTGAGGGAGGGATTGTTCGGCAGTCACAGCGACGCCGCCGACCAGGTAAGTGCGTGTGACGCTGACGTAGCGATAATGTTCGCTGCGGCAGCGATCACATGATATTGCATGCACGACGGGGGCGGGTGCTTTTGCATACGATATCGCTAGCAATTGCTAGCGATATCGTAGCGTGTAAAGCCCGCTTTAGTGTCAGTATGCCCACTATACTCCTAGATGAATTTATTGAAGGGTGCAGTTTGTAAAATGTTGTCACTTGTGGGGGATTTCTGCTGTTCTGGCACTGCAGAGGTTTTTCCAATGTCACATGGCACCTGCAAACCATTGCAACTAAATCTGAACTCAAATATGGCGCTTCTTCCCTTCTTCACTTTGTACTGTGCCTCAAAAGTAGTTTTTGACCACATATAGGAAATTGGTGAACTCAGGATGAATTGCACAGCAAATTGTATGGTCCATTTTTTCTTGTTATTCTAGTGAAAATGAAAAATTTGGGGTTAAAACAACATTTTTGTGGTAAAAATGTAATTTTTAATTTTCATGGCTCAACATTATAAAATTCTCTGAAGCACCTGGGGGTTCAAGGTTCTCACCAAACATCTAGATAAATTCCTTGAGGAGTCTAGATTCCAAAATGGGGTCATTTGTGAAGGAGATCCACTGATTGGCACATTAGGGGCTCTCCCAATGCGACATGGCTTTGCTTACGATTCCAGCCAATTTTGCATTCAAAGTGTCAAATGGCGTGTCTTCCCTTCCTAACCGTGCCAGGCACTCAAATAGTAGTTTGCCACCACATATGGAGCATTCGCATACTCAGGAGAAATTGCACAACAAATTGTATGATACATTTTCTCCTGTTACCCCTGTGAAAATGAAAAATTTGGGGATAAAGCAACATTTTTGTGGTAAAAATGTATTTTTTCATTTTCACAGCTCAATGTTATAAAATTCTGTAAAGCACCCGAGGGTTCAAGCTGCTCACCAAACAGCTAGATACATTCCTTGAGGGGTTTAGTTTCCAAAATGGGGGTAACTTGTGGGGGTTACACTTGTTTAGGCACCTCTGGGGCTCTCCAAATGCAATATGGTGTTTGCTATCTATTGCAGACAATATAGATTACAGGTTCGATTACAATGATACTGCATAGATATTCATTTTTTTATGGTTTGCCAGTTTTACACAAATACAATATTATAGAAATAAGAATGTTTTTATTACATTGTCTAACAAAGTGGAGGGAAAGTAAAAAACTATATATTTTTTTACCCTCCATGTTGGTGCCGCCCTCCGCCACCCTAGGCACTGGACCCTTGGTGCCTTGTGGTAAATACGGGCCTTCCAATTAATCAAAATAGGCTTTATTCATTTGTCACAGCTCATCATGAATTAGTGAATTTTCAAGGCGATTTAGTCCAGCATTCTTGTGTAATCGCTTTGATGAACTGTGGCCACAGTGTCATTTATAAAAGAGACACTTATAGTATCTCCAAATATTGTGATGCTGCCACCTGCTAGCTATACTTGTAATAATTACATGCTTTAGAATATAACAAGTATGGAATTATCAAAACCCCTAAAAATCCAAAACCCTACACAATTGTGTGATCTACCGCAGTCTCAGGCTTTATTCTCAGTCTTGTCGTTTATGGAGATAGTCTATCCTAGATATATTGATTCCAAGAAAAGATGCTAGACACATACATTTTAAAGGTGTAATAGATGGCAGAAGACCCTAGTATACAGGTTTTACTAATATATATAACTTCTAGTAAAATTCACAGGATAGGAGAGTCCCGTTATATAAATTATGGTAGATTGAGGTTGAGTCCTATTGACAATTATAACTACCAAGTCCCATAAATAGTCTCCTCTAATTTCTATGGGTTATTACTCTGCGCAAAATGTTAGTAGTCATACCTGGCAATATTTGCAGAAAAATTATATATAATTATATAGATTATTTTCCATTTACACAGTAAGATCTATAGACCGTATACATTCAAGGACACAATATACTGAACTAATGTAGATAAGTTTTAAATCACATAACTTGTCTAAACAGAGTAAATCCTAAAATTCTCGCAGGAATAGCTGAAATCTCCGTATGATTAATACAAGTGAAAGTAATGTTTGTCTGCTCATATAATTTTATGCAATCCCATTGCAAAAAGTGCTGGCTTGTTGCATAGCCATTGTTTAGCTTCTATGCCAAAAGGAATTAGTCAGCGTCATAACCAGGACAAGCGAAATGAAAGGGGATTTTAATCAGAAAATCAGCTTGGATCAAAATCTCATATTGCCTGGGAGGTGACTTGGCGAGAGAATATGTACAGCCCTATGTATTTTTTATGTGTACCTGGCAGCTGCTGACTTATTTTTTTCAAGTGATCCTTTGTTTGCTTTATTTTCTGGTTAAACTATTTATTTATATCTAAAAAGCTTTAAAAAAGTATAATATTAGTGAAACGCCCACGGCGGGGCTTGCAGGGCTCGCACAGTCACCGGGCCGGTGGTATTCGGGGTCAGGCTGTGAGTGGCCCGACCCGGCTTCCGTGACCCCCGGCGGGTTTCAATAAAAAGGAAAGTCCGACCGTCAGTCCGGTATTACAATGGGGGACGGAAGGAGGGTAATGGGGTCCCTGGGGGGGGCTTGCCATCGCTCTTCCCCAGGAAACGGTACGGGACGGGGACGGGGTGCTTGCAGCGCCACCCGTGGTTTGCGGCCAGGTGTTAAGCCGCCGCTGCGCAGTCTCTCTCCGGGGCAGGTGTTACGGGCAGCCGGATGGAATCGCTCCCCACGGGTGGAGCGGGGGAGCCCCGGGAGGTTAATGAGATCCAGGGCAACAGTCCTCAGGGACACCGGGGGCACAGTGCGGCGGCATTACTCACAGCAGTCACGGTGTGCGGTTCCAGTTGTTCTTTATTTAAAGTCCGTTTCACATCGCACCCGGGTGCTGGTCCTCGCCGCCTGTAGCCTTTGGTCAGTCCCTGGCAGGTAGGAGGAAGGGGTGTCCGGTGAGGTGTTCTGGGGGTCTCTCCCTTTCGGTGCGTTAGTGCCGTCCCCGTGGCATAGAGCATCTTGGGAACTCGCCGCCTCTCTGTCTCTCTCATCCCCGGTAGCGGACCTAACACAACCGCCACCGGGTACAACTTTCTCCAGGGAACCCCAGTCCTCAGCTCCATTCCCCTCCTCTAGGTGTTATCAGCCCTGGTCTCGTGGCATCTCCTCAACAGGAGCGGTTCTCTGGACGTCTGCACTCCCTTGCAGCCCCTGACGTTCTGCCTAAAACGTCTGTGTGCTCTGCACTAAACTCACTCCTTCAGGCTCCCCTCCCCTTGGTTGTCATGGGGACCTGCCTGTGTCCAGCCACCTGCTCATTAAGGAGACGGGATGATTCATGGACTCAGAACAAACTTCATGCTGCAAATGCTGTTAACTCTTTCCTGCCAGTGTGATGTTAGTGTGTGTTGTGGGGACCCTTCTTCCTCCTGCCCGGGAAAAATGGGGTAACATTTAATACCCTGTAACGACCCGTTTACAGGGGCGTTACATTCCTCCAGACCAAAAACGCAACACTCCGGGGTTGCGACAACAAACAACACCGCAAAAAAAAAAAGAACCTTTTCATAGATAAACAAGTTAACACGTCCCTTTTACCGGGACCCAATAAAGGATAGGAAGAGGCAGGAGGAAAAAGAAGAAGAAAGAGAAGGAAAACATGGAAAAAGAGACATTTGCATATATATATATAAAAAAAAAAACATTTAAACTTTCTCGAACAGGCCTCCTTACGACGCTCCAGGGCCCTCCAGGTACCCAGGTTTAGGGGAAAAAACTCGGTAGTCCAAATCCCGGTACGGGCTGCGGTGCCGGGCTCACCCCTCCGGCCACCACTCGCCAAAGCTCGTACCCGGGCAGTCCATATCATCTCCCCATCTTCTCCTGGGCCTGGGGAGGCAGGGTTCCTGGCTCCTGGCAAGTGTCCAACAAAGGGGCGGGCACGGATTTTCAAGCCCCGCAGCAGCCCCACCCACGAAGGGCGGGCCAGTCCAGTCCTTGTTGGTACGCATGGCGCCCATCCCATTCTCAATGGATGCCATTGTACAGTCCAAGTCCATTTGTCGCATACCCGCAGCCGCGGGCACCAAAATAAACGTGAGACAATCCAATATTGCAGATGGTATACACAAGGCACGCGTCACCCGGTGTTACCGGGTCTTGTCCGGACCCTGCTCGCAGCGCCAAGTTGAAACACCTACGCCGGGGCTTGCAGGGCTCGCATGGTCACTGGGACGGTGGTATTCGGAGTCAGGCTGTGAGTGGCCCGACCCGGCTTCCGTGACCCCCGGCGGGTTTCAATAAAAAGGAAAGTCCGACCGTCAGTCCGGTATTACAAGGGGGGACGGAAGGAGGGTAATGGGGTCCCTGGGGGGGCTTGCCATCGCTCTTCCCCAGGAAACGGTACGGGACGGGGACGGGGTGCTTGCAGCGCCACCCGTGGTTTGCGGCCAGGTGTTAAGCCGCCGCTGCGCAGTCTCTCTCCGGGGCAGGTGTTACGGGCAGCCGGATGGAATCGCTCCCCACGGGTGGAGCGGGGGAGCCCCGGGAGGTTAATGAGACCCAGGGCAACAGTCCTCAGGGATACCGGGGGCACAGTGCGGCGGCATTACTCACAGCAGTCACGGTGTGTGGTTCCAGTTGTTCTTTATTTAAAGTCCGTTTCACATCGCACCCGGGTGCTGGTCCTCGCCGCCTGTAGCCTTTGGTCGGTCCCGGGCAGGTAGGAGGAAGGGGTGTCCGGTGAGGTGTTCTGGGGGGTCTCTCCCTTTCGGTGCGTTAGTGCCGTCCCCGTGGCATAGAGCATCTTGGGAACTCGCCGCCTCTCTGTCTCTCTCATCCCCGGTAGCGGACCTAACACAACCGCCACCGGGTACAACTTTCTCCAGGGAACCCCAGTCCTCAGCTCCATTCCCCTCCTCTAGGTGTTATCAGCCCTGGTCTCGTGGCATCTCCTCAACAGGAGCGGTTCTCTGGACGTCTGCACTCCCTTGCAGCCCCTGACGTTCTGCCTAAAACTTCTGTGTGCTCTGCACTAAACTCACTCCTTCAGGCCCCCCTCCCCTTGGTTGTCATGGGGACCTGCCTGTGTCCAGCCACCTGCTCATTAAGGAGACAGGATGATTCATGGACTCAGAACAATCTTCATGCTGCAAATGCTGTTAACTCCTTCCTGCCAGTGTGATGTTAGTGTGTGTTGTGGGGACCCTTCTTCCTCCTGCCCGGGAAAAATGGGATAACATGTAATACCCTGTAACGACTCGTTTACAGGGGCGTTACATTAGCACATAAGCCCTTGTGCACACAATGTATTAAATGAAGAATTTAACGGGAACCTGTTATCAGTTTTTTGGTCTACAAACTATGCCCATCACATTTAAAATCATATGAATGGGGTTCCTATTACCCCTTTATATCCTCACATGAGCCCCTGCATACCTTTGAAAAAGTGTTTAATAGGTATCCTGCTCTGCATGTAAACTGTGTGGTCCAATCCAATGGGCGAATCAAGATTGCGATCAGAGCCGCCCTGGTCCCTTCATATGCAGAAGCTTTTAGCTGAATATATATGTTTGATGTATCTACGTTGTCCACACACTGCTGGATGTCTCGCTCCTGCACAGCGGCATAAGAGACGTGCGCAGGGGCCGACTTCACTTGTGCGTCACCAGTGAGGCATGCAACCGCAGAGGCATGAGACTCCCAGCACTGTGTGGATGACGTAAAGACATCATCCACTTCCATGCAGCTAGAAGAGGCGGCGTTTGAAGAAACCCGGGCATCGCTGATCACAATTTGAATTCGCCCATCAGTATCGGACCACACAATTTACATGCAGCACGGGATATGTATAAAACACTTTTTCAAATGTACGCAGGGCACCTTTGAGGATATAAAGGTGTTGTAGGAACCCCATTCACATTATTTTAAAGGTGATGGTCATAGTTTATAAGCCAAAAAAAACTGGTGACTGGTTCCATTTAATATAATGTTTAACATTTATTTACAACTGAAAAATGTACAGTATATGCAAAATAATAATTGTATGATAAAACATCCAGAAGACAACTGGCATATAAAAATACAAACCCTCCTAGCTTAGTGTAGTCCATTCATATACCCATTTAACTTTACCCCATGTCCTCTGAGCTCCTACCTTATCAAAGTATAACAGTAAACATTATGGAGATTATTTACTTAAGAAAGGAATTTCATACCATAGTCTTAAATGAGTTGTATCTGACACGCCCACACCGTGGGCTGTGGGGCCCTCGTTACCGGGCCGCTCCTTGTCTGGGGGGAAGGATGTCGCTGCGGCAAGGCCCGGTCCTGTGACCCCGGCGTTGTCGTTTAAAAGGGATAATAGTGGAGATGATCGTTCGTGACGCCACCTGTGGTACTCGGCCAGAGATAGCCGACGCTGTGAGATGAGGACCGATGTGGCAGATGGTGACGCAGCTTGGTTGGTATAGCTCTCCACAGGTAGAGCTGGGCCCCAGGGCTGTTGGGAGTAGTAGTCTTTGTAATTGATGGAGGGACTTACCGTTGGGGTGCAGGACTGAGGACGCCGGTAATAACTGGACAACACAAGGGCCATAGTTTTCTTTACCTTTTACTTGGTAGTTGATGGTACAGGTCCGGGAGACTGGTCGAGGAGGTAATCGAGGTCCGGTCAGCCTGGAAGCAATTGAGGTGATACCTAGCCATATGGTTTCAGAGGCCTTCCTGCTTGCGCTGTGATGTGTGGGTCCCTGCTGCTTGAAGCTATGATGAAACCCTCTTCCTTGTGTAGGTTCTAGTTCTCACCCATATGGCAGGCAACGTGAGTCCTTTACAGGTGCCTCTTTTGTCACGGCTCCTTGCTCTATTATGCTGCTGTGCCCAAGGCACTCTGTGGGCCAGGACACTTGCAATCTTCTGCCCTCTGGATTCTGCTGGTGGGCCTTTAGTACCCATGCAGCCTAGGGCTCCGTTGTCCTGTTCTCTGCGCTTGGTCCTGAGGACATTTTGGTGCAGCTCCTTTCCCAGCGACCGTCTTCTCTTCACTCCTGATATGTTCTGATTAGTTTAACTTTCTGTCTGTGTGTGTGTTCCTAACTCCTCCTCTAGGCCAAAATGCATAGAGAAGCTCCCCTCAAACCAGGTTCTTGAGCTCACCCTTCTGGTCCGGAGTAGAAAGTGTTGCGTGCTGGTGTAACTAGCATGAGAGACCCATCCACTTACTTCCAGGCATAGCATCACCCTCTGTGAGGAGGGCAATGTTACTGTGGCAACCGGACCACTGGGGTGCCACATATCAAGTTTGGAAGTTATTTTCTTTCATTGGATAAGGGATAATGTTGCAATGGCCATGGGTCTGTGTGCTGGGACCCCCACCAATCCCAATAACCATTGCTTTGATGATCCCTGTGTAAATGGAGCAGTGCCAGTGATCAATAATGTGCAGATTCGCTCTAAGAATTCCCTATGGGATCTCTGAAGATAGCCAAGCACAGTATTCGGTTAGTCTTCTGCACTCTCATTAGGAATGAATGGAGTGGAGGTGCAAATGATCGACCACCGCTCCGTTAACAATTCCCAGTTCTTAGGCTTAGTGGAGATCACAATGGTCAGGCCCAGTAATTGGGAATTTTTCTCCTAGCTATAGAATAGGGGATGGCTTCCAAAGTTAGTGCAACCACTCTAATCAAAGGGCACTGGATTAAACATTAATGCATAAGTCTGTTATAAAATTTATTGCATCTGTTGCCTGCCTAAAGGCCGCTTTACACGCTGCGATATCGGTACCAATATCGCTAGCGTGGGTACCCGCCCCCATCTGTTGTGCGACCCGGGCAAATCGCTGCCCGTGCCGCACAACATCGCCCAGACCTGTCACACATACTTACCTGCCCGGCAACGTCGCTGTGACCGGCGAACCGCCTCCTTTCTAAGGGGGCGGTTTGTTCAGCGTCACAGCAACGTCACAGCTGTGTCACTGAACCGCCGCCCAATAGAAGTGGAGGGGCGGAGATGAGCGGGACGTAACATCCCACCCACCTCCCTCCTTCCGCATAGCGGCTGGGAGGCAGGTAAGGAGAGGTTCCTCGTTCCTGCGGTGTCACACGGAGCGATGTGTGCTGCCGCAGGAATGAGGAACAACATCGTTACTGCTGCAGTAACGATATTTGAGAATGGACCACCATGTCACCGATGAGCGATTTTGCACGTTTTTGCGACGATGCAAAATCGCTCATATGTGTCACACGCAACGGCATCGCTAATGCGACCGGATGTGCGTCACCATTTCCGTGACCCCAACGACTTAGCATTAGCGATGTCGTAGCGTGTAAAGCCCCCTTAAGTGGCAAAAATCCAAATCTTCCAATGAGCCCATCCACTTTTTTTTTGTATAAAAAAAATTGAAGAAAGCATTGTAAAAATGCTGAAAAGGTGTGATAGAAGTCACTATATGGGGAAGTAGTGAGGCCGGATAGTCAAATGTTATCAAGATTAAGTGGATAGGCAAAGGCATTGTTAGGTGACAGGCCGGAGACAGAATACCTGGACAGTAGCACATCAGAGCAGAGGGACAAGGCAAAAGGATGGTCAAACAAAGTCAATGGTCAAGCAGCAAAAGGTCAATTCCCAGAGCACAGATACAAGAGACCAAGTAGCACAACTGAGCAGAAGACTAAAGGCCCCGTTACACGCAATGACAATGCCAACAAGATATCGCTGGGGTCACGGAATTCGTGACGCACATCCAGCGTCGTTAGCGATGTCGTTGGTTGTGACACCTACGAGCGACCGCTAACGATCCAAAAAACGGCAAAAATCGTTGATTGTTGACACGTCGTTCCTTTCCCAAATATCGTTGCTCATTTTGGACGCAGATGGTTCGTTGTTCCTGAGGCAGCACATATCGCTACGTGTGACACCCCGGGAACGACGAACAACAGCGCTCCTGTGTCCTCCGGCAATGAGGTGGGTAATGCGGCTGCTCTCCACCCCTCCGCTTCTATTGGTTGCCCGCTGTGTGACGTCTCTGTGACGCCGCATGAACCTCCCCCTTAAAAAAGAGTTTGTTTGCCGGCCACAGCGACATCGTTAGGAAGGTATGTGCGTGTGACGCGTACTAGCGATATTGTTCGCCACTGGCAGCGATTGGCCCGTGACGGGCTCGGGTGCGATCGCTAGCGATATCGCTAGCGATGTCACAGCGTGTAAAGCGGCCTTAAGACTAGCCATGTTCTGGGACTGACTGCTCAGCTAAATAGCTGGAAAATGAAACCAAACAGGTCACACCTGAAAAATCTATAACCAACCAGTTTCAGATTGGACGGCTGAGCTGTCACTGAACACTTCAACAGCTCAGCACGCCCCTGCACTAGAGTGGACCATTGAGCCATTGATCAGCATATCAACAGCTCAGCACACCGGGAATCTTTAGTGCAGTGAACAGTCACCTATTGCATCCAAAACGGACAGCAAGAATCGGGACAGTAACCCCTCTTCTAGGTTGGACCACCGGTCCCTAGATTTCCCAGTAAATCTTTGATGGAAGGCCCTGACAAAACTCAGCTTTCACCAAATGAGCTGAAACCCATCTATTTCTCAAATCCATATCCCTTCTAATGAATAAGATACTGGAAGGACTTCCGGACTTTCTGAGGATCAACAGTTCTTTGTACCTGGTACTTTAAACTGTCATTGACAGAAACCAGAAGAGGCAGGGAAGAGGGAGACAAAACCAAAGAGACAAACTACTCTAGCAGTGATTTATGGAACACATTTGGGATGTAAAAAGACTGAAGGAGATTTAGTCTAAATTGCCCTGGGTTAACTCCCTCCAAAATCTCATCCGGAACAATAAATTTAGGACCCAACTTTGTGGATGGCACCTTCTTAATATTTTTGGAAGATAACCAAACCTTATCTCCTACTTTGAAGATGGGACCTGCTGTATGCCTCCTGTCGGTCTTACTTTTTTTTACCTTGATGAGCCACCCCGATATTCTTTTCTCCCTCCAGACATCCCTGAGTTTCTGTATGATCACCTCTACACCAGAACACCCAGAACTCATCCTAAAGAGTTCAACAAAATGAGGATGAAAACCATAAACACAAAGGAAAGGCGAGGTTCAAGTGGACAGATTGACCCGACTGTTAAAGCAGAATTCCTAATCCGAAAAAAGAAACCTCAGAAAAATTAAAATATAAGCAATTTACTTTATTAAATAGCAAACACATACAAATACAGCATAAAAAAATACATGGAGAGGAGGATGAAGATACAAAAATACCAAGGCATATGATGTAACAGGCCATTATGGGGATACAACTACAACATAAATACAATTGCATGTGGCGAATATTTATAAGAAGACCTCTCTACTGATTGTGCAAGTAGACTGTCTACTTGCACAATCAGTAGAGAGGTCTTCTTATAAATAATCTTACACCCTTCAGCAGATACAATGAACCCCAGAGACTGACATTTCTTGCACAAAATAGTACATTTCTCCAACTTAGCAAACAAAGAATTTTCTCTACGTTTTTGTAAGACAGAACGAACATGTTCATAGTGTGATTCCAGGTCAAGTTACAAAAAAAAATATATAGAATATCGTCCAGATAGACTACCATAAACATATCAATATAATCAGAAAAAATATAACTCATAAAGTTTGGAAAAGCTCACCAAATCAGAATTTCCACCAAATGTGTTCTATACTCACACATGCACATTAATTCATTCCCACCACTTAGATCCTCTTGTGCACATACAAGCAGAGTGATTTGTTCTGTTGTAGAGGGCAGCGAATAAGAATGTACGACAACCTGTAAAATTCTAAGTATATAATGGAGAGATAGACAATGATTGCCTTGTCATCCTCAGGACCATTATACTACAACATAAAAAGTATTTGGATAGCTGGAATATAAACAAATTGATCTTATCTTTATCAATGGATAATAATATAATTAATAATAACAATAATAATAATAATCATAATAATCATACTAATAATAATAATAATATGTTTACCTACAATTGGGAGAATTACACAAAACAAACCACTTTAGTTGTTCAATTCTCCCAATTTTATTTGTTATATTATTATCAACTAATACAAATAATATCAATTTGCAAATATTTCAGATATCCAAATAATATTTTGGCGTAATACAATAATCAGTGCAGTTTTCTCTTATCTGCGGCTCCTTTATTCAGCCAATAGGACGCTTGGCTTTCCTATCTGCTTATAGCTGACCTTGTACAATTCATAAGGTAATTTTAACAGAATCTCTTTCATCACAAACTCAATTGCTTCTTCTTGAACTACAAGGTTTGAGAAGAAGATTTATTCTCCCCTAACGGCTGAATAAAGCTCAACCTTGATGTAGGACACTAAGACCTATAACCTGTAAGAGGTGCTTAGTTAATTCTCTTTTGCGGATGATCTTAAACCCTTCACTAGGTTTATGGCTAATCGTAGGCACAACTCTATTCATCCACAATGTATCAATCACCCGCTGGATGTGAAGTTGCTTCGAAACAAGGACTCGCAGTAATGTATACTCGTATTCATAAAGAAAGAATTGCAATGAATGATGGGCGCCTCGGATTCATTGTTGCATAAACTTTCCCAGTTTTATGTGACATGTTTCTGGAGAGTACTGCTCCTTTCGTCAGGTTGTATTTGGAGAAAAAATACAGTAAGCAGAGATGTCTGGTAGGTTCTGGGTCTGCAGCACTGAAAATAGACCTGACAGTCAGTTTTAATAGTATAGAATACTGATGTTAAATTTGCTTCTCTCCAGGCTCAGTGTGCGTCCTCACATCACCTTCCTGCTATAGAAATATCACTAATAACGTGTTTTATTTTTCCATTTTTACGGTGTTACCATTGCTATTATATTTATATGTTAAAAATAGCTAAAAATTAATGCTATATATTTAGGTTTTTTTTATTTATTTGCAATACTACTTGTTTATCAGAATAATGTAATGAAGAAAAAATGACTGATACTGTAAGATCATTTGTTTCATGTGGACCACAGCATCAGGGCCACCATCAGGGCATTACTGCCCTTACTGGTATATAAAGCCTGGTGAACAGACACAAAGAGGGGGGGCCCGGACTGGGTGAGACACACTGGCAGCATGTCCCACCCAGTCTGGACCCCCCCTCTTTTGCTTCTGCTCACCGGGCCTCAGGGACTGGCTGCGGCCATTTCAGTATCCAAGTGAATGTGTGTCATCGGACGCACATTCAGTTGAAATATATTCCTGCATGCCAATAGTTAATAGCTGCCAGTCAATCAGAGGCTGGCAGCTGATGTTGGCGTGCACTTCAACAGCGTATGACACATATGTCAAGTAGGAAAAAGATGCTGCTGGACCATGGCCAGGTAAGAAGAGACATTTTTTTATTTGCTTGTACTGAAAAGCCGCAATATGGGGAACAGATAAATAGGGGCCAGGATGGAGAGCTGTAGCACCTACGGGGCAAAGGATTAATTGTTACTCATCGCCGGGCCGGTGATGTCGGGTCTGGGGATGTCATGGGTGACCCTGCCCGCCTTCGTGGCCCCGAGGTGTACAATAAAAAGGGGATGATGAATGGAGGATGGGATGATGGGGATGGTCCACAGTCCCGGGGCCTTTCCCTACCTGTGGAGGGTAACGTCATCTAGCTGCCCCACTTCATCACCCCGGGTACTCCCAATGGCAGTGGCGGTACTCCCAATTGCCATACACCATGGGTGGCGTCACGAACTATATACATATATCCCCTGTAAATAGCCCCTTCTTCATTTGAGTGTGGCCCATAGCCCCCAGGTCCGGAGACCCTCGAGCCCCGAATAATCATCCCCCGGATCCGAGCGGTTCGACCGCTGCAGGGGCAGCACACCTCTAAATTTCTGGCGCCACAAACAGGATTCGGACAGGGCCCACCAACCTGGGTGACATGAGCCTTGAAAAGCAAAGCTGCGGTGTCAAAATCCTGTTCCTGCCATTTTCCGCCATGTTTGGCGCCAAAACGCTATCTTCCAGACCAAAAGCATGCAAAGCTGAAGCCCCGCCCTTTGTCCTGAAAGTGTGGCTGGAACCGGACGTTCCCAGAGTGCCCCAGTGCGAAAGTGAGTGGCCGGAGAAAACCAAGGGGGCGGGTACGGCATGTAGCAGTGGAAGTGGAGCAGGGACGCCAGGACTCTACGATAAAGTTCCTGGGCACCGCAGAGGCAAGATGGCGGCAGCATGAGACTGGTCACCAGAGTGCGCTGCTTCTGGGACCGCAGCCTGGATGGAGCAGGAGACCGAGCAACTCTGCAGGAGGATGCGGACGCAGTTCCTCTTCATTTTGGACCATTGGAGGGAAGAGATAAGGAGCCTGGCAATGGCGGTGCGAGCCCGTGAGATTGAAGTCCCACGCGAGGAGCGGGTAAACAGCTACCCCGGTTGAGTCGGCCTATACGGCTGCGGGGTCCGGTCTGCCCCCGCCCGCTGCAAGCATTCAGCCACCATCACCCTCGTCCTTGGCGGATGCCGAGCTGCCAACCCCAACACCGGTAGTGGAACCTCCAGTCCCCATTTGCATGAAGCAGATTGCAGAGCCCCTGAGTCTACCATCTGACCAGGCCACGAGAGTGGTTACCCCAACACCGGCCCGACCAGACTCGGCCTCATCACCGGGCCCATACCCCGATACAGAGCACCCGGACTCTGCATCCCCGTCTGCGGAGCAGTCAGTTCCTTTGTTCATCATGGTGGAGGCGGAGCCTGTGGAGATACCAGCTCCGCCAGCGCGTGGCATCTCAGCGGCTGCTGGGGCCACAGGAGTTCAGCTACGAGAGATACCAGTGAGGCAGGCGAGGCTGGACGCTGGCGCCCCTTACTGGGAAAGAAAACAGCAACTGCAGAAATTGCACCTGGAGATGACGACCCGAGACCAGCGACGACGGGAGATTACTGCCCGCACCCAAAAAGAGAAAGCGAATCTGAGGAATGCCACCTCCCAAGTCAGAAGGCTGTGGTACCGTGGTCTTGTAGAGCGGTTTGACCCCGACCAAGGATGGGGGTTTGTCCGGGAAGCGGGCCTCACGGCTGGGGTGTTTGTGTCCCGATGAGATGTAGAGGAGCATCTCCCGAGGGGGCACCCGGGCCGTAACCTGGAACCGAGAGAGGTGGTTTCCTACACCCGGCATTGTGGAGAGCAGGGCTGGTATGCTATACATGTGAAAAGGCTTGTCATGACTGATGAGAAGGTCATGTCAGCTTCCGCCGTGGATTACAAGCATTGATGGTAGCGGTACCAGGCTATCTGAAGTTAAAATGTTAATACCGTGTTTTCTTTTATTGTTTTTCTTAGTTTGTTTTTTTCCTGAGAAGTAATAAGTAAAGTTTTAAAAATGTTGCTAATGGTTTGAATGAAAATGTGATTATCCGGGAAAGTCATCTGATTTTCTAAAAAGTTAAACATGGACCATGGCTGCAGGACTGGCAGCGGCCAGCATGAACTTGTGCTATTGTATATAGTTGCGCCCAGTGCGCCCACCAAAGTCGTCTTTATGCCTCCAGGACTTCAACCCTGTCACGGAACCAAGTAAAAAGCGGGGGGCTTCAGGTTGTTTGGGTGGCGGGTTGAAGGGAGAGGGACAATGGGAATGGACTGTCAAAGGAAGGTGCTGCAGTGGAGTAGGCTGAGCACCGACTACCGCTACAACCGGTAGCGTTCCCAGGGTTCCACCAATAAAAATGAACTCTAAGAGTTTTAAATGTAACGTTTAAGTAATGTGCCTCACCTGTGAGGGATGAGGAATTGTTAATAAAAAATGTTGTTATTTTTCTCTTTTCAGTTAACAAAATAAACCTCTGGATGTCCTGTAGCTCGGGATTGAGCTACGTTTAACCAAGGGGGAATGTGACGCCCTGGACTAGTTAGGTCATCACAGGATTCTGCACAATCTTTCCCTTCTTTTCTTTCTTCTTGCAAGGCTCAACTCCCCATGGTTCTGGGAACCCAACTTGCAGTACTGCCTCACAAATCCTAGATTCACCTTGCACCACACCCTGTCAGGCACACCAGTGGGCTGCTTAAGCTGGAATAGGGATGCCCACCTAGGGGTCAGGCAGGGAGGTGAGAGGTGTCAAGTTAGTTGAGTGGTAGCCGTAGAGCTGTGAGGAGCTCAGAGGAAGCTGAGAGTTGTAGCTCCCAGGGGGAAAAGCAGACTAGGTCGCAGACGATGGTCTGGACCTAGAGGAGTCGGACCCCCGGTCGCAGGGGATTGAGGCAAAGTGCCTGGGACCTGTCTTGGAGGACGGTCAGCAGCCTCGGCCTAATCATCGGTCTGGGACCGAAAACACGATGGGTTACACAAACCCTAGGTCGAGGAGAAGCTTCAAGCAACCCAGCAATTAACCTGCGGAGGACAGGGCCTATATGGACTGTTCCCACGAAGCTCAGAGATCGGGGGCACTAGCACAATGAGAGGGATAGGGCTTTCCAAGCAAGCGGCCCACTGAAATCCCAAGTGTGAGCTCCTGAGAGCAAGCTCTTCTACTTAGCAACAGTGGGGTGCGGGGCCTGGAAAGCTCCAAGCTGACGGGCCACAAAGGACACTCTAAAAATACTGCGCCAGGAGGCAGGTCACGGACCACCAGGCAGTACTGCAAGGGATGGGACCCGGACGAGCTCCCCCAAAAGGGCAGCGGAACCCAAAGACTTGGTTTACCCTGTTGTCAGCGCCTGCTTTATTGCTGAGTGAGTACCAGATTATCCCCTGCAACCAGCGAGCCTGCGCTCCCCCTGCACCCCATACCACCATCCAAAGTCCCGGGGCCTTTCCCTACCCATGGAGGGTAACGTCATCTAGCTGCCCCACTTCATCACCCCGGGTACTCCCAACGGCAGCGGCGGTACTCCCAATTACCATACACCACAGGTGGTGTCACGAACTATATATATATATCTCCCCTGTAAATAGCCCCTTCTTCATTTGAGTGTGGCCCCTAGTCCCCGGGTCCGGAGACCCTCGAGCCCCAAGCAATCATCCCCCGGATCCGAGCGGTTCGACCGCTGCAGGGGTGACACACTACACCATCTAAGCTGCGTCACCATTTGCCCTGGGAAGCCCCCATATCACAACTGCGGTACTTAACTTGCCGCATACCACAGGTGGCGTCACAAATAAACTGTCATCATCCCCTTCCTTTTTTATTAAACGACACCACTGGGGTCACAGAGCCGGGCCACGCCACCGCAGTGCCCCAGAGCCAAAACCGCCGCCCGGCAACAAGTCACCCCACGGCCCCGGTGCGGGCGTCTCAGAGACATTGGGTCAGGATGGAGAGACATGAGGTCAGGATTGAGACAAATGGGGCCAGTATTGACACATGGGGCCAGGATGGAGAGATATTGGCTCAGGATGAAGACACATGAGGCCAGGATTGCGACACATGGGGCCAGGATTGACACATGGGGCAAGGATGGAGAGACATGGGACCAGGATGGTGAGACATTGGGCCAGGATGGTGAGACATGAGGCCAGGATGGAGACACATGAGGCCAGGATGGAGACACATGAGGCCAGGATGGAGACACATGAGGCCAGGATGGAGACACATGCAGCCATATTGGATATACACGAGGCCAGGATGGAGATATATGGGGCCATGATGGAGAGACACGAGGCAAGGATGGCTAGATACGAGGCCAAAATGGAGATATATGGGGCCAGGATGGACATATGGGGCCAGGGTGGAAAGACATGAGGCTAGGATAGAGAGACATGTTTTTGTTTTTGTTTTTTGTTTTTAATTAATCATCAGTTTTGTAGTAATTGGTCACTATGTAGTCGTAATATGTGGTCTGATTATGATGTGGCAGTATTTGTCCCTTGTATGTGATATTATTCAGTTACTATTTGGTGGTAATATTTGATCTGGCAATGGTCTGACAGTATTTGTCCCTTGTATGTGGCATTATTCGTCCATTAAGTGGTGGTAATATATGGTCCAGCCATGGTGTGACCTTATTTGTCCCTTGTATGTGGTATTATTGGACATTTAAAAAAACACATTCTCTTAAAAAAAAAATAAAAATATACCTAAAAAGGGTATTGCATATTTTAAGACATTTATAATAGGTTAGAGTAGACAATGGCCCTACAAAAACAGTCATGTTGTTCCAACATGTTGGAAGTCACCAGAAAAGAACCCTGCACACCGTCGTCTACCTGCATGATGATAGTTTGTGCCGGGGCTACTGATCAGGAAAGGAGTTGGGGATCCTGGCAGTCACTGACTACTGTTACTGTTTCAGCATCCTATGAATCTTTTTCCTCACATCTAATGCATTATATAGTAATAAAGATATTCTACAAATTAAATTACATTTTAATTGTATTTGGACTTTCTTGGACTTATCACATCTGAAGTTCCTGCAGTTTTCAAGTCAGGCAAGGTTATTCAAAGTAAGTACAAATCTGTCATTTGTACAAAATATTTGCTGTTTGCAAGCTTCAGTGGACATGTAATCTGACTGAAGTCCAGAGAGCTGACAATGTATCTAAGTAAGAAGCTCAATGTCCTATGAAAGTATATTAAAAATGCATCCAGTCTGGGTGTCACTAGCTGCAAGATCTGGGCCATGAGACTAAAGCATTGATACAATACCAAATACAAATAAATTGAGAAAAAACATATTTCACAGCACAGCTCAAGACACATCAAGTCAGCTGGATCCTTAAAGGAGTTTTATAATTTTAGAAATTTATTTCTTTCTATTATTTATACTGTACCAATATATTCTCAGCTCTTCACATCACTCACTCTCTAAAGGCCCTGTCACACACAGAGATAAATCTTTGGCAGATCTGTGGTTGCAGTGAAATCATGGACATATTGTTCCATTTGTACACAGCCACAAACCTGGCACCGATTGTCCACAATTTCACTGCAACCACAGATCTGCCACAGATTTATCTCTGTGTGTGACATGGCCTTAAGGCCTAAGCCACACGGCGAGAAAATCGGTGCGAGTGGAGTGCGATAAAACATCGCATTCCATTCTGACCAATTCTAGCCTGTGTGTCAGCGCACATGAGCGATTATTTTCTCAGTCCTAATCGGACCGAGAAAACAATCGCCAGCATGCTGCGATTGCAATGCGAGACTCATTTCTCTCCCACCCATTCAAGTGAATGGGGCGAGAGAAAAATCGCACTGCACTCGCAGTACACCGGTGTACCGGGCGTGCAGAGTGAGAATCGCAATAGCCGGCAACAGGGGAGAGAGGGAGATAAATCCCTCCCTCCTCTCCTCCTGAAAGCCGGGCCGCCCGCCGCAGCTGAGGTCCGCTTGCACAGTCGGACCGCAGTCGCAGGGACACTAGCATGACACTCGGCTCCCACTGTGCTGCCAGCACGAGCCGAGTGTCATGCGAGCATCGCAGTAGTGCCCCGTGTGGCCCCAGCCTAAAAGACACACTATGCATGTTTGATAGATGTGCGTCTTACCTCTGGAACCCGAACATTTGTCCAAATCCATGTTCCCTAGACCACCACCTGGTGCTTAAGCCAATGTGACTAGAAAGGTGGCCAAGTGTTAAGTTCTCTATACTGTACATTCATTTTCTATGGGAGTCTTAAAATGTAACTGTTGTTTTAATGTTTATTTCATAAATCAATAGTGCACATGAAAATAAGCAACTTTGTAACTTTGAACTTCTTTCTCTGCCAAAATTGATAATTCATTATCAAAATTCTCAATTCTGAGGTAAAATCTGTATTCAGTGAAGACTTTCCCATTACTGAGATAGGAGATGGCAGATGTTACTAATGAAATTCTAAGGCTACGTTCACACATCAGATTTTTTCCATCAGATACAATCCGGAAAAAAACGGATAAAACGGATCCGGCGCCAGATCCATTTTATCCCCATTGACTTGTATTAGCGCCGGATTGTGCCTTTATGGCCTTGCATTGCATAAGGCTTTTGATGGATCTGGCCTAATTGCTCAATGCGGCGGCCGGATGGAGCGTCTCATTGAACATTTTTTGTCTCGGAAAAAAAACGTATCTCACCGGATCCAGCGCGATACGGTGTGATTTACAATAGAAGCCTATAGACGCCGCGATGCGGCAAAAAAACAGATGCAGCCGCCGGATCCGTTTTTTTAACTGAGCATGCTCCAATTTATTGGAAAAAAACGGATCCAGTAAAAAACGGACAAAACGGATGCAAAAACGGATGTGCCGGATCCGTTTTTTTGACGGATCAGGTATACCAGATCCATAAAAAAAAGGATCAGGCTCATCCGTTTTTGCATATTCTGCGCTGGATCCGTTGCATCAGGCACACGCCGAATTTTAATTTTCCTTTTTTTCCTTTGATTTTTATATACAGGGCTTGGTGAGAGCGAATTTTTGGAAGCCAGTTATGTGTGAAATGTACACTCTCTACATATATGATGGAATCATATTCTAGGATTTATGTGCATCAATTTGTATATCAAACATCTGTGCGATGTAATATGATGGAATTATACTCCAGGATTTATGTGCATCAACATGTATATTAAATGTTTGAGCAATGTAATTTTACCTTAGCTTGCATGGTACGCATGGTGAGCTGTTTGGTTGTGGACATGCAGCGCACGGGATGACCATGAAATAATAAATAACTTTTTTGCTATAGATGGCTGAATAATGTTTTTGGCATTTCCGTGTGCTGCGTTTTCCACAAACTTTCGGATCGGGATATTATGTATTTTTGTCAACTCTCTATGCGATAATGTGTACTTATAATATGGTTATTGCTCAAAAAAACAATATTCCAGCAATATGTGTATGAGATTTTCTGATCTATGCTGGTTGCCAGTAGTTTTGCCCTCATCCAAGATGGTGCTGGGCTCACTGATGCCCGTGCGCGCGGTGTGTGTCGGTGTCTGTCCCTCCCCTGCAGCCGGCGCCCAATGAGTGAAGCGATTAGCGCGCATGCGCAATGCGGCTTCCGGGACGCCGGCTGGAGTGGGCGGCATGGCCGTCGCCGCACACCGCGCGCCACTGATGGGCCTCAGGTGAGTCCTGCGCCATAAAAAGATGACCATTTCCCTGTCACAGCACCTCCTGACGAAGCGAGTGTGAAACGCGCGTAGAGGTGCTGGGCAGTGTGGTTCAACAGGTAGTGGTCTCAAATAACTTTCAAATCTGCCTCCAGCAGATTACCAGGTTTTGGTCTCCCCCTTTTTCCCCCCTCCTCCCCTCTGGGTGGAAGGATGGTATGACATGTATCTGGGGTTTCTATTGACCTGAAGGCTGGTAAACCCTTACATGGGTAGTGACTAAAATCCAACTGCAGAAATGTATGCTTTAACTCATGTAATCCGTGGTGGTTCTTTATATGTAAAATATGTATGCATTTGCATGGTGTGGTAATTCAAACATCAGTTGTTGATTACACCTGCTGGAATGTCAGTTTTATTATCACTCTTGATGTATTTGGGATATAATCATACACCTTTTTTATGATTGCTACAGCATATTAGACTGTTGGTCCTATGTAAATTAGCTTTGATGCACTTTAGGGTGTATGCATATATCCATTTTTTGACCACTATAATATACCAACTTTATACCACACTGTCCCAGGATTGTTTTTCTGTGTTTTTAAGGGGTAACGACTTTTTACTGTGTTTTTTTGACATCCGTCTCTAATCATGTGATATACTGTGTTGTCGGTATCATGTTAATAAAATTTTGTATACTTTTTGAAATCTTGTGTATTTTCTCTGATGCACTATATGATTACGCAGGTCTAAAGAAAAGCCCGGACGCCTGCCCTGAAGGGGCTCAAGGGAGGGCAACATGACTGAGGAGGGATGCTAGGCCTGAGGGTCAGCAAGGGGTTAAAGTGTAGGGCATTTTGTGCGGGAAAATGGGAGGTGGAGTTAAGTGCTGTGGGGACATGTAATTGGTCAAGGGGTTGTCAGTTGTAGGATAGTATATATAGGGCCGAATTATGAGGTGGGAGGTTCATTCACTACCTGGAAGACGTCCGGAATTGTTGCTGAATCGCTTGGATCTTGAAGATCGAGGGCCTCGTGGTACAGATGCAGAGGAGGAGCAGCTGCAGCTATGGTCCAGCGAAGTCGGCGGCGCTGAAGATGGGACCCCTCTGCCTCCGAAGCGGCAGCGAAGACTGCGGCCTCCTTAGTGCCTCAGCCCAGAGACGATGCCGAAGAGCCGACGGCGGAGAAGGAGCCCCAGCGGAATATCCACGGCAGTTGCAGCGGATCAAAGAGACGGGACAACGCGGGGCCTGGGCTGGAAGTCGGGCCACAGGCATCAAGGCAACGGGGCGGTGAGTGACGTGGCCGGCCTCCCCTCCACTTCCGGTTTGCGGCGCACAGTGGTGACACGCGCGTCGTGGCTGTGTGGCCCGCCGCGGTCACCTGTCCCACCGTGCTCACCTGACCCGCTGCGGTCACGTGGGTCGGCGCGGTCACGTGGGTCGGCGGCGTCACATGGGCCGGCGGCGCGGTCACGCGGGCCGGCGGCGCGATCACGTGTGGATCCAGGAGAGAAGACGTCACGGAACCTGCATCGGAAGTCGGCAGCGGGGCGATGAGTGACGTGACCGGCCTCCCCTCCACTTCCGGGTCGCGGTGCGCACTGGTGATGCGCGCGTCGCGGCCACGTTACCCGGCGCGGTCACGTGGTCTGGCGATGCGGTCACGTGCTTCGGCGCTGGTGTCAGCTGACCCGGAAGTGTCAGCGATGAATCCTGCAGCGATCGTCGGAGGCTGCAGAGCAAGATGTGGGGAGGATTTCCCAGACCCGGATGACAGTCCAGCAGCGGTGTGGGCGGTGGTAAGTGACATCACTGGCCCTGACAGCCTCATATTGGTACGGCGCAGGGGTCAGCGTGACACCATGGGCGACGCGGCCACATGACCCATGGCGCGGTGCGTGGTCTGGCGGCGTGAGCACCGGCCCCTGGCATCATGGCTATCCGGATCCACCAGAGGTTTAGCTGGAGTGGCCACACAGGGTCCACCGGGCAGCGGCAGCAGGTCAGTGCTGAGCCAGAGCTACACGTTGCTAGAACATGACGGGCTGGGGGTGCCGAGCTATGGGGGGCCCCCGAGACTCTGAAGCTGGGTTCGGCAGGGACCCAGGGGCGGTTGGATCCCTGCACGGAGGCAGTCTTACATCTGCGCGGCCGGAGCCCCCGACTACGGCTCTGGGTCGGTGACCATCCCCTGAGGCATCCTCCGGGTGGGGCAGCAGATTGATCTCGACGGCAGTTGCTGTCGAGGTCCCAGTCGTCTGTTTTCTGCCCAGGAGGAGGACAGCCTACGTCGTTCGGTGAGGTTTCCAACGGTGCTCGACGCGGAGGACACGTGACGGCTGTTCCGGGGGTTACCCCGGAGTCAGCCTGGTAAGCTTAAGGTTCACTTGCACCTCTTATTTAGGTTTCAGTTCTTTGTAGGTGGTGGGGGTTTTCAAATGCTTCTGGTTGTTGGTTGGTCTTAAGTCCTACGTTCCGGGGTGTTGCGGGGTTTTAAATACCGGATGTGGTTGTAAAGGGTGGACGGTCATGAGGCGGTACTGCGGTGAGGTTCATAGTGGTTTGGGGGTAGCGGGGATTAGCCGCACCTGTGGGGGTTTCATAGCCCAGTAGCAGGTGTTGGGGGGGCCTTTTGGCGGATGGGTCTGCGGTCACGATTGTATCATTAAGGACCGTGGTGTTGTTCCCTGAGAGTGTGGCTATAGGTATCCATTTGGGATAGGTGTCTCAGAAAAGGGGCTGAGTGGTTTTGTGGGGTTTTGTTGGCTGTTGTTAGATCGGCTGGTGGGTACAGGGAGGTTGCTTATAATCAGATGATGGAAGGGGGTGTGTTGTCTGCTGACATGACCTTGGTTTTCTCTTCTTTTGCTGTGGCAGCAGATCTTCATTGTTTACGGGGGTTGTTTTGAGGCAGGAAGGCTACTGGTTTAGGCATTATATACTTGCATGTTGTAATTTGAGCTTATTCGGTGCAGCAGGTTTGTCCGGGGAATTGGTGCCTGTGTCTGTGGCCGGTTATTGGAGCTGTAGGTAGTATAAGGGGTGGTAGGGATCCCCTCTGCCTGAACTGGATCTTCTCGGCCATGTTTCACTGGTTGCTGCTGCTGTCAAGCGCCACCTTGGGGTTCATTGGGGCGCATAAGTATCGAGTACAGTTTTGGTTGTGGGTTTACCACCCTATTGGTTCTTGTGATTGTCTGGGTGTTCGGGGTGGTGGATGATGGATGGTACCAGTAAGGGGTTAATGATGGATTTGGGTACAGGGGCCGGGTACCGGGCTTCCGAGGTGCTCCTAGGTGTTGGGTTGTTCATATATCCAGTGGGGGTGTGGCTTTTATATTGCTGGTTACTTGATGAAAATGTCGACGGTTGCTAATAGGCTTTTGGTGGATAGTGGGCTGCTTGTCGGGGCCCGAGTTATATGCGCGAGCAAGGCGCTTGGTGGCTTAACGGCATTTGACGGCGTATTCGCCGTTGCCTATGGGGACGGTTATCAGATGCCACTTTCCGGGTCCGTGTGGGAGAGACCTTCTCACTGGCTGGTACGCAGGCAGGTAAGGTGATTCTACCGGTCGTTTACCATGGTACAGGTGGTGGATTTGACAGGGTGTTGCTTTGTTTCCAGCCTTTGAACATACAGATGCCATGGCGGCAAGGGGTTCCTTATATGAGATTTGGGTTTGTGATCACTACGGGCTTGGGGCTTTAGGCCGCTTGCTGGTCTCGGGCCCAGGCTTGGGCTGGACTAGGCTAAAATTTCGTGAACAGGTACTATTTGCCTGGTTGGATTTGTTTCCCATTGTGCAGCCCCGACAGATTGGGGTTGGGATGCGTGAAGGACGGGTGATGACTGAGGGGGTGTTTGGCGTGTTGATCATTGCGTCTGGGATCACTGATGGTGTGGTCGGGTTTTACTTGCCGGTCTGGGAAGCCTATTTGTAGTTGGCCATTTGCGCCAGTCCACTGGGCGGATATGTGGCGCCCACGGGAGTGACACTTTGTATTGCTGTAGGGGGACCGGTTTCACCTAAGGGCAGGTGTCACATGATTGTGATTCAGTTTGTATGCCTGGTGAGTTTGATGCAGTGGTTTTATGGGCTGGACGTCAGGAGTATGACCGTCACATTGTGTAGCCGGTAAACGGTATTGGAGTGGTAATTGCGGTTAAGCAAGCAGCAAATATGGTCTTGTTGCATCAGTTGGCGGGGTTTGCGGTAGGTTCTGACACAAAAGATCTAGGGATTGAAGTCTTTGTCACTTGGGGTTTCGGGGTTTTGGAAGTTGGCGGTGGGCCGGGCGCCATTTCGGCGTACTCGGTGGATAATTTGCTGGGGGGTCTCCCCGGCGGGTGTTTTCAGTACGGGTGTTAGCAAGCAGTTTGTTTGGACGCCGTAATTTGAATGCGGTTAGCATCCAAGGCTTGTGGCATAAATAGGGCCTGGCGTTGGTTGTGGTAGTTAAGGCTTAGTTATGGTTGGTGCCGGGTACTGGTGTATGCAGGGTTTGGCAAAAGGTGTGGTTAATGGTGTCCCCAGTTCTGGAATAGTAGGGTGGGTCTTTAGATCCCTTTTGGTATCCCGGGTCGGGTCTTGGTCGCCCTCATGTGGTGGGCGTGTATTCAATGGGTCTTTTACCGGGGCAGTTACAGTGAGGAATTTCGTGTACATTTATCTTACAGGGGCGGCGTGTGCTTCTTTGTGGTTCAGGAATGCGATAACGGTCTTTCATGGTTGTGGTTAAACTCCTTTGGTACTTCGGGAAGACCCTTATTGTCTTCTTGCGGTTGGCGAGTATTCAGCAGATATGTGGGCATTATAGTGGTGGTATTGAGAAGAATTCATGTTCCTTTTTGGAAAGGGGTAGTGGCTTTGGCTACTTGTTTCAGGCTTCCCTTAAGGGATACGATTGGTTGTGATTATGCGGTTGTCCGCGGATGGTATACCAGACCTTATATGTTGTGTGGGCTGTTGGGCAGGGCATGGCAGTTGGAGGTGTGCTTCCTTTACTTTAGGTTTGGCACATTGGCGACAGTAGTGGGTCTTTTCAGACCTAGGATTGGTGATTGACTTGGTTTTGGTGTTGCCGGGGTGGCCAGGATAACTAATGGCTTGGTTTGGTAATGGTCATATAGTGAGGTATATTAGGACGGGTGTTACTAATTAGGGAGGAGGGACCTCCGGATGATTTGACAGGGCACCTGTGTGGAAGTGACTTTGGCGCTGGGAGGCCCCTGGTCTTGTTCTGTTTCCTCAGGCATGACGGCCTTGGGCCCCTTGTATGCCGCCAAGGTGTAGTGCTCGTGTGTTCGGTTGCAATGGATCACTTGTTTGGAGGCTTGCCGGGTTTGTCGTCATGGCATTTTGTCAGGGAAATGCCGGAGATCAAGGAAACATGGCGTGTGCCCGTTGTTACCATTAGGCAGGTCAGCTTTGTCGAATTATTAGTGGGGGTGCTTTTCGAGGTGCCTGCAGTGTTGCGGTCTCAATGAGGCTGAGTTCGCGTCCCATTCTTTCGGGGTCTGGTCGGCGACTCAGGCTGCTCGTTGGGGACTGGTCGCGCAGGCTGGGTGAAGGATCGGGCCCTGGGTGCCGGTTGGGTACAGGTACATATTCGGTCAGTTCTCTTTGCGAAGATGGTTCAGGGCAGGGGAGTTTGAGTCTGTGGTGAATTGTGCGGTCTAATGGTGTTCGGCTTAGTCCCATTGGTATTGCAATTAAGGCATTAGTTACTGGAGCCGTGGTCACGGCCCTGGTTGGTCTTTGGTGGTGGGACTCGCACGTACAAGGTGTCATACGAGCTCGCGGTGGCGTAAAGGAGGGGGGTATTTGAAGTCGGTGGATTGCACAAAGAGCGGGGGCGAACCCAGTGCAGGAACGGGTTACCCTTGGTGGTGCAATGGTATGGTTGGTGGGTCCCTGCTGTGCTCGGTCACAGCGGGACATGTTAACGTGGGACCCTGCTGTGCTGGGTCACAGCAGGGCATGTTAATGTGCTGGGTGTCTTCGAGCCGGTGTGGTGCGGCTGAGGGCACATGGTGGAGCAACACTCGGCTGGGTGTCCTCGAGCCGGTGTGGTGCGGCTGAGTGCACATGGTGGAGCTGATGTTGCAATCATGTACAAAGGGACTCTTCACTTACCCCCTCTCCTTTGCTGGTGGTTATGTTTTATGGAGTTATTATTATATTTATGAATAAAATGTTATTGATTATTTTGGTGATAATAAATGAGGCTGCTGTGGCCTTTACATCCAATGTCACGCAGTCTGTGTCTTATTTTGGGTTGAGAAGCGGTAATACGTGGATAACTGGTTTGGGTCAGTACGGCAAGATAGGGCCGCCAGTCAGACGTTCCTAAGTCAAGAAAAGCCCGGACGCCTGCCCTGAAGGGGCTCAAGGTAGGGCAACATGACTGAGGAGGGATGCTAGGCCTGAGGGTCAGCAAGGGGTTAAAGTGTAGGGCATTTTGTGCGGGAAAATGGGAGGTGGAGTTAAGTGCTGTGGGGACATGTAATTGGTCAAGGGGTTGTCAGTTGTAGGATAGTATATATAGGGCCGAATTATGAGGTAGGAGGTTCATTCACTACCTGGAAGACGTCCGGAATTGTCCCGCCCACCCGCCCTTTTTCAAGATTTCTGGAGATCGACATGGAAGGACGAAGAGGATTGACCTTGTCGCAGCAGTCGGCGTAAAGGAGGGGGGTATTTGAAGTCGGTGGATTGCACAAAGAGCGGGGGCGAACCCAGTGCAGGAACGGGTTACCCTTGGTGGTGCAATGGTATGGTTGGTGGGTCCCTGCTGTGCTCGGTCACAGCGGGACATGTTAACGTGGGACCCTGCTGTGCTGGGTCACAGCAGGGCATGTTAATGTGCTGGGTGTCTTCGAGCCGGTGTGGTGCGGCTGAGGGCACATGGTGGAGCAACACTCGGCTGGGTGTCCTCGAGCCGGTGTGGTGCGGCTGAGTGCACATGGTGGAGCTGATGTTGCAATCATGTACAAAGGGACTCTTCACTTACCCCCTCTCCTTTGCTGGTGGTTATGTTTTATGGAGTTATTATTATATTTATGAATAAAATGTTATTGATTATTTTGGTGATAATAAATGAGGCTGCTGTGGCCTTTACATCCAATGTCACGCAGTCTGTGTCTTATTTTGGGTTGAGAAGCGGTAATACGTGGATAACTGGTTTGGGTCAGTACGGCAAGATAGGGCCACCAGTCAGACGTTCCTAAGTCAAGAAAAGCCCGGACGCCTGCCCTGAAGGGGCTCAAGGTAGGGCAACATGACTGAGGAGGGATGCTAGGCCTGAGGGTCAGCAAGGGGTTAAAGTGTAGGGCATTTTGTGCGGGAAAATGGGAGGTGGAGTTAAGTGCTGTGGGGACATGTAATTGGTCAAGGGGTTGTCAGTTGTAGGATAGTATATATAGGGCCGAATTATGAGGTAGGAGGTTCATTCACTACCTGGAAGACGTCCGGAATTGTCCCGCCCACCCGCCCTTTTTCAAGATTTCTGGAGATCGACATGGAAGGACGAAGAGGATTGACCTTGTCGCAGCAGTCGGCGTAAAGGAGGGGGGTATTTGAAGTCGGGGGATTGCACAAAGAGCGGGGGCGAACCCAGTGCAGGAACGGGTTACCCTTGGTGGTGCAATGGTATGGTTGGTGGGTCCCTGCTGTGCTCGGTCACAGCGGGACATGTTAACGTGGGACCCTGCTGTGCTGGGTCACAGCAGGGCATGTTAATGTGCTGGGTGTCTTCGAACCGGTGTGGTGCGGCTGAGGGCACATGGTGGAGCAACACTCGGCTGGGTGTCCTCGAGCCGGTGTGGTGCGGCTGAGTGCACATGGTGGAGCTGATGTTGCAATCATGTACAACGGGACTCTTCACTTACCCCCCTCCTTTGCTGGTGGTTATGTTTTATGGAGTTATTACTATATTTATGAATAAAATGTTATTGATTATTTTGGTGATAATAAATGAGGCTGCTGTGGCCTTTACATCCAATGTCACGCAGTCTGTGTCTTATTTTGGGTTGAGAAGCGGTAATACGTGGATAACTGGTTTGGGTCAGTACGGCAAGATAGGGCCGCCAGTCAGACGTTCCTAAGTCAAGAAAAGCCCGGACGCCTGCCCTGAAGGGGCTCAAGGTAGGGCAACATGACTGAGGAGGGATGCTAGGCCTGAGGGTCAGCAAGGGGTTAAAGTGTAGGGCATTTTGTGCGGGAAAATGGGAGGTGGAGTTAAGTGCTGTGGGGACATGTAATTGGTCAAGGGGTTGTCAGTTGTAGGATAGTATATATAGGGTCGAATTATGAGGTAGGAGGTTCATTCACTACCTGGAAGACGTCCGGAATTGTCCCGCCCACCCGCCCTTTTTCAAGATTTCTGGAGATCGATATGGAAGGACGAAGAGGATTGACCTTGTCGCAGCAGTCGGCGTAAAGGAGGGGGGTATTTGAAGTCGGGGGATTGCACAAAGAGCGGGGGCGAACCCAGTGCAGGAACGGGTTACCCTTGGTGGTGCAATGGTATGGTTGGTGGCTCCCTGCTGTGCTCGGTCACAGCGGGACATGTTAACGTGGGACCCTGCTGTGCTGGGTCACAGCAGGGCATGTTAATGTGCTGGGTGTCTTCGAACCGGTGTGGTGCGGCTGAGGGCACATGGTGGAGCAACACTCGGCTGGGTGTCCTCGAGCCGGTGTGGTGCGGCTGAGTGCACATGGTGGAGCTGATGTTGCAATCATGTACAACGGGACTCTTCACTTACCCCCCCTCCTTTGCTGGTGGTTATGTTTTATGGAGTTATTACTATATTTATGAATAAAATGTTATTGATTATTTTGGTGATAATAAATGAGGCTGCTGTGGCCTTTACATCCAATGTCACGCAGTCTGTGTCTTATTTTGGGTTGAGAAGCGGTAATACGTGGATAACTGGTTTGGGTCAGTACGACAAGATAGGGCCGCCAGTCAGACGTTCCTAAGTCATGTAGGTTTATATACTTTGTTTGGTGGACATGCATATATAAATTATGGATCTCTATTTCCGCTTTTGGATTTATACACGCCGGATTGTGCCTGATGCAAAAAAAACTGATGTGTGAACGTAGCCTAAGATGACAAGAAGAGGTAGGGGCTGGAGGCAAGTGGGGAGGTGAGGGTGAGGCTGGAGACAAGTGGGGAGGTGAGGGAGGGGCTGGAGACAAGTGGGGAGGTGAGGGAGGGGCCGTAGACAAGTGGGGAGGTGAGGGAGGGGCTGGAGACAAGTGGGGAGGTGAGGGAGGGGCTGGAGACAAGTGGGGAGGTGAGGGAGGGGCTGGAGACAAGTGGGGAGGTGAGGGAGGGGCTGGAGACAAGTGGGGAGGTGAGGGAGGGGCTGGAGACAAGTGGGGTGGTGAGGGAGGCTGCTGCCGGCTTCCCCATATTAAAAATATCTCTAATATGTCTGTGTGGGAATGTATAAAGTGTATCTATGTATGTCAGTGTATATGACTATATATATATTTGTCTGTTTCTATATATTATTGTGAATTTGTTTTCAAATATGTATATGTATCACTGGCGGACACAGACAGAAAAGGGCCCCTGTGTAAGAACAGTATATGGGCCCTTTGCAGCCCAATAGCTTATCAAATTGCACAACCCCCTTGTTTTGGAGGTAGAGCTGGGCTCCTTAACCTCTTGGGCCCCTTTGCGGCTGCACAAGCTGCACCAATGATATGTCCACCCCATATGTACAGTATGTATCCCTGTATGTATACGTATCTGTGTATGTGCGTATTTGCGCGTGCAAGGGGCTCACTGAGACTCTTTCACCCAGTGTCCACGAAAATCTGGAGCCGGCCCTACATGCCGGGGCACAGATGACGTAGATTTCGACCAAAACTAACGCCACCATGCTACAGACTCTTTTGGCGGAGACCCTAAAATGTGTGTGTGTGTTTTGGGGGGGCGGGGGGATTGTTACTTTACTGTCAACGCTTCAGCTCCAGGCGCTAAGGGTATGTGCGCACGTTGCTTTTTACCTGCTTTTTACCTGCTTTTTTGCTGCTTTTTCTTCTGCGCTGTTTAATGCCAAAATGGATGTGTTCTTCTATTCAAGCAAAGTCTATGGGAATTTGGGTTTCTTGTTCACACTATGTTGTTCAAAATGCTGCCTTTTTGAGGCAGAACTTTGGTCAAAAACTCAGCTTTTCAAAGAAGCAACATGTCAATTGTTTTTGCCATTTGGGTTTTGCACTGCAAAGCTGAGTTTTTGACCAAAGTTCTGCCACAAAAATGGATTATTTTGAACAACATAGTGTGAACAAGAAACCCAAATTCCCATAGACTTTGCTTGAATAGAAGAACACATCCATTTTGGCATTAAACAGCGCAGAAGAAAAAGCAGCAAAAAAGCAGGTAAAAAGCAGGTAAAAAGCAACGTGCGCACATACCCTAAGTCTTCCTTTCTTAGTGGCCGGTTCCCTTTGCGCTTGTGCGAGTGGGGCAACATGCTATTTGCACATTCAACTCTCCTGCATCAAGATACATGTCTGCACATCCAGCTCCTCTGCTCCATGCTGTTCTACAAGTCTTCCAGAATATCTAGCTTCACTATTCTATGTGCCATCCAGCACATGCAGCTCCACTCTTCTACTCCTTTCCATGTGCCATCCAGCAAATCCATCTCTATCCTTTCACGCTGTTCAGTAAATTCAGCGCCATTATTCAGCGCTGCTCCGAGTGCTGATCTGTGCTGTTCCAGGCACTGTAAAACTTTTCAAGCTCCACTGTATATCACTGCATTAATTTCTTTGTTCGGTGCTGTTCATTCAGATCTACAGCCCAGTAAATACAACTCAAAAGGTGGAGCTACACTGTAACTTTGAAGTCACATAGCTTTACATAGGAACTGCATACAGAAAACATCAGCATATTTCCAAAGCTGCTTCATACTTTATTTCAAATGCTTAAGAGAAATAAATAATGGATGCATACGTGTATGTGATCTATATACATTTGAAACCAGAAGTTTACATACACTATCTAACAAGACACATCTGCATTTTTTTTCCTCACTATCTGACATGAAATCAGAATAAACCTTTCCCGTTTTAGGTGAATTAGGCTGCTTTCACACATCCGGCTTGAGCTCTGCGGCTCAATACGGCTGTGCAAGCTATACAACGGATGCGGTGAACCTTTGCATAAGTTTTTCCTTTGCGGCCAGTCCGGTTTTTGCCGCTTGCGGCATGCTACTGAGCATGCACAGTGGCAAAAACCGCATGCGGCCGAATGCGGTTATTGCCGCATCGCGCCGCATCCGGCCGCCATAGGCATGCATTGAAAAATGCGCCGCATCGGCGATGCGGGTTTTTTTGCCGCACGAAAAAACGTGCCAGGCAACGTTCCATCCGGCCGCCGCATCGGCTAAATCTGTCGCATGCGGCAAAAAACGGATGGAACGCAAGGTCTTGCGGCACAATGCGGCACTAATTAAAGTCTATGCAGAAAAAACGCAACCGGCAGCAAAAAAAAAAACGGTTGCGATTTTCCTGCAAAGTGCCGGATTGTGCCACATTTCAGAAACCGGAAGTGTGAAAGCAGCCTTAGGAACCAAAATTATTTTTATTTGCCAAATGCCATAATAATTAGAGAGAGAATGTTTTAAGGCATTTTTATTACTTTTTGCAAAGTCAAAAGTTTACATACATTTCATTAGTATTTGGTACCATTACTCTTAAACTGTATGTCTTGGGTCAAACGTTTTGTATATCCTTCCACAAGCTTCTCACAATAGTTGGTATGAATTTGGGCCCATTCCTCCTGACAAAACTGGTGTAACTGAGCCATGTTTGTAGGTCACCATGCTCGCACCTGCCTTTTTGGTTTTGCTCATAAATTTTCAATAGGATTGACATCAGGGCTTTGTGATGGCCACTCCAAAACATTGACTTTATTATCCCTGAAGTAGATCACATTCATCCTCCCTATGGGATTATTTGAGTTTAGCAACATCTCAAGACATCAGCCAGGAGCGTAAAGCTTGGGTGGATATGGGTCTTCTTAACACTTTGTAACCAGTTTAGCAGTATTTGGCCCTCCCCAGCACTGTTAAGGCTTCCTCGATGTGGAGTAAGGAGTACATGTCTTCAACAGTGCATGCGTTAAGTTTCCTATAGTCCATGCAGAACCGGATAGTCAAATCTTTCTTCTTGAGGAGTACCACCAGAGCTCCCCATGGGCTCTGACTACTCTGCACCACTCTCAACTCCAGCATTTGTATCAATAATGTCTTCACTTCCTGATACAGCTTGGGAGGAATTTGCTGGTACTGCTCTCGGATCAGGTGAGAGTTATTTAGTGGTTGATGGCCATAGTACAACCGAAGTCTTCACCATGGTGAGCGAACATGGCCTAGCTTTCCCACAGCATAGCTTCTTTCGCCTGCACATACTCAGGGCCAAGAGACTTCCCATCCACTTCCATTTGTTCCAGGATGGTTCATCCACTCTACTCTGGAGTCGACATCTCTTCGGCTCCCGCAGTGACTGCCATCGTCCATACCGCATCTTCCACTGGCGACAAGGTTACCTCCTTCTGGCTCACCACTTCACCTCTATGTAGGTATACAATGGCCAGCTATGTCCTCAGTGGCAAGGTAACTTCTCTGGGACCAATATTCACAGCTCTAATAGGAACTCTTTCTTGTTGAACCACAGATAGGGTGCCAGCTATAATAGCCTCCTGGCCCACTCTCCCTGGGACCACTGTCTCGAAAAGCACTTCCATTCCTTAGATGTTGTGGTAGGTCCCGACTGCCAGCTGTAATGGGGGCAGGATCACAGGCCCTATCCAAGTGACCTTGATTACCCCCATTGACTGGTGAGCCAGTACACATTTCTGCATCCCGCAGACATGGATCAGTTGACTGGGACATCGTCATTACTTGTGACCCGGTGTCCACCAAACATTCAACAGGGACACCCACAAATTTAGCACATAGGACAAGATGCCAGGTGATTAGATGATTGTTATGTTTAGGAGCGGCCTCCCTTCTTGCTTACCTCACAGTGCACAACACTACTGTGGGGGTTGGTAGTTTAATGGCAGTTTCTGCCAGCCTTGGGGGTCACTTCGACACTCTTTGGCAAGGTGCCCCTGGTTTCCGCATCTTCAGCATTGGCCGTCTTTTCTTTATTGGAGGATGCCCCAAGCTTGACTTCAAGTCTCTGGGGGTTGATGGGAGGAGGCCTGAACACACTTGCCACATTCCGGATGATCAAAGGAGGAATTGCATGGACATGGTGAACCAGAATGACGTGACTCCATCAAGGAAGTTGAAGGACAGAACCGAGAGGGGAACTGCAAGGCTGGATAGGGAGCTTTGGAGAAAGATAGATTTCCCATTTTTCATTCCATTTCAGTCAACTTTTCTTGCTTGCTGGTTAAGGATCTCTGTAGGTCTTGCACCACCTTGACCAGTACCCTTCTCTGTTTGGGATCCCCCTGGGTTAGTGGCCAAGATGCGCACCACCCTGGAAGCATATCTCTCTTCTTGCTTCTGGCTACCTCCTCAGCCAAAATTCACCAAAATATAAGGGCCAGATATGCCCTGACCCATTCTGACAGGACTCATCTCAAGGATGTGCTGTAACATCCCAGAATTAATCGCTCCCAGAGTATCCCGTCTGCGGGACCCATATTACTGATTCCATCCACCTCCTTCCACACATCGGCTAGAACCTCTTGTAATGCTGTACCATATTGGGACACTGCTTCCTCTTCCCCCTGCAGCCTAAAGAAAAACTTGGCTTAGAGGTGTCCCACACTATCGTTCTTGCCATAGATGTCTTCCAAGAACCCTGCTAAGTCCTTTAGAGTACTGCACGTGGGCTCTGGTTGTAGAAAAACATTTCTATGGGCTACCCCCTTCAGGACAGTCAAACTGATGTCCACGTCTAGGTGTGGGCTTGTACTATAGACCTTCATGGCGCCCTGTGGTCAGGGCATCCAGTTGTGTACCATCAAATTTCGAAAGCACGCTAAATATGGTGCCCATCGTAAGGCTTCTTGCAGGGGATTACACCTTTTGCCTACAACACCCCCAAATGTGTTATCGTCAGCATTAGTGATAGCAGTCCCGCCGTGTCTGTCTGATGCCTCCATCTTGGTAGCTGTACCGTGCACACAGCACCATTTGAAGAGATGGCCGAGGGACCACTGCTGTGCAGAATTTAATTATGGTACACAAGACGAGGTTGCAGAAAAAAGGGACCAAATTTACGAACAGGCAGGAAATACATGTATATCAAGTCAACGGGGGATAAAATGTGGCAATGGTAAAGTTTAACAAACACTGTAGTTTCTAGCTGGGCCACTCCAACAACATGTTGCACAACCTATTACAAGTAGGTATACAATGGATAACTTTGCAAACAGAATATATTCACAACTACATAGCACTAACAACCTAACTGGCCTTTGTTACTTGGGCCACACAGATACTGTGCTCTGGCTACTGAGGCCTATGTTACGCCCTATTAAGTGAGCACATTGGAAAAAGACTCACGGTACTGTTGAGGGGGAAAAGTACACTGCTGGGAGGTCGATGATGTGACACTCATTGGTGCTCACTTCTCCATATAAAGCAGGAGGGAACTCTTCTTCTTTCATGTACCCTGGGTCTCTTGGGTCCTCGGAATCACATCTCTTGTCCTCTTCGAGTCGCTGACCTCAGGAGCTTCTCCATCTTGTACTTGCTTAGTGGCTACCAGGGCTCTCTCACGGTCTGGCACACGGTCTCTTTCGCAGCCAGCACCATGCCTCTTCCCAAACCACTTCTCTGACGACCCAACTTCATCTGTTCCTCCCTTAAGCCATTCAATTGCTCTTTCTCTGCTTCCTGCACTTATTGCGCTGGGTTAGCCAAACTGCACAGTTCATAGGGGAGCGCCGACTCTGCCGACTAGTCCACAAAACACAACATGCAGGGGTTGCCACTCTTAAAGTCATAGCGTGCTTAAACCATTTGCAGCGGTGACACCTCTACACACACAAAGGAAATAAATATGTGTATAACAAAACGAGTAATTGCAATAATTTTCTGGTGAAAATAGTTAATTTTCTGGAACAATTTCAAGGGTGCCAACACTTTCGGCTTTCAGCAATGACTGTATACATGACAAATCAGGTTTTTCATTTTTTGGTTATTTTGTGAGGCAAATTCAGCACATTATTACATGTAACGATACTGGCTACATTTTTTACCTTTTGATACTTAACTTTTATATACAGAATACGGGCTCCCTATCTGTCCACATAATCAGGATAGCGTTCTAGGTGATTATATTCTTGACGAGAAACATACCAGTTATTAAGTCAGATGCATAATAAAAGTGATATTGCACTGAAGAGAACCTTTAGCCTCGAGGCAAAAGCATTCACACTAATTATTCATTGTAAGCCCTCAAGCGTTACAACCTGTATTCATGGAGTGTATCTTTCCTGACTCAGAAATGAAATGTTATTTCTAAAATAAAAATTCATGAAATTCAATAGTTGGCCTTACATTTAGTGGCAAACTTTGTAGATAAGCATTTGCACAGATAATCTTTAGCCTATGCTGGTTTGACTTTTAGGGGTTATATTTGCATAATGACCCATGGTCCTTCAACACATCACATTATCTATATTTAATCACCTAAGGTTGCGGCTGATTTTTAAATTTTCATTTTTCCTTTTTCATCGGGTATATGCGCACGTTTAGGATTTGATGAATAAATTTATATGGCATTTTTGCATCTCTTGGCAGGAAACATGCAGCTGCAAAAACATGTTTTTGCCTCTCGTTTTTGGTGCAGATATTTCCTTTTCTTTAGAATGCGTGAAATCTGCAGCAAAAATGCTGCAAGAATTGATGCTACAGATTTAAATCTGCACCAAATCTGCAAGAAGAAAATGCTCAATGTATGCATGAGCCCTCGGGACTCTCATTGACTTTGCTGGCATTAGGATTCCCTTCAGGTTTTGTGATCTGCACTCAAAAATGCATTAAAAATACATGATAAAAACGCAATGTGTGCACACAGCCTTTTTCTTCCAAGAGCTATAACTTTTTATTGTTTAATTGACATAGTTACATAGGACCTTGTGTTTTGCAGGATGAGCTTCAGATTTGAAGACTCCTTTCACTTTACCTTATGAGGGCTAGTGCCCGAAACGTGTGGTAAGGCCTGGTGCCATTTCACCAGGAAGCAACTTGCATTATTATACCCTTTCATCTATTTGATTGTGATATGCACCACTGCAATCTTAAGTCCATAAGATCACCAAATTGCAGGGTGCAGGAAAGGGGGAGCAGGGAACGTCTGGACGACGGCCATTTCATGCATGTCAAGCCGTGTTTCAACAGGTTTTCACTATCAGAACCTGTTGAAGCACAGTTTGAAACGTGCGAAATGGCCATTGTCTGGACGTTCCCTACTCCCCCTACCCTTCACTCCGCAATTTGGTAATCTTTTGGATTTAAAATACAGAATCGTGACACAAATGGTGAGTGCTGCTTCAATTCTTTTTATATTTGCATTGTCATGAGTTTTTACTCTCTGCAGCGCACCGCCTATAGTCCTTTTTATTATCAGTAACACTGTTGCCAAATGGAGCTAGCAGGCAAGTGGTTAGTGCTGGACCTCTACATTGTTTCAACACTGCAATCCTAAAGGCTGCTTTACACGTATCAATTTATCGTGCGTTCGCATGTGCGATCGCACCTGCCCCTATCGCTTGTGCGATACGGGCAATTTGTTGCCCATGTCGCACAAACTCGGTAACCCCCATCACACGTACTTACCTCCCTAACGACGTCGCTGTGGGCGTTGAACATGCTCTTCCTGAAGGGGGAGGGACGTTCGGCGTCACAGCGACGTCACACAGCAGCCGCCCAATAAAAGCGGAGGGGCGGAGATGAGCGGGACGTAAACATCCCACCCACCTCCTTCCTTCCGCATTGCCGGCGGGACACAGGTAAGTTGCAGTTCATCGTTCCCGGGGTGTCGCACGGAGCGACGTGTGCTGCCTCGGGAACGATGAACAACCGGAGCACAGAAGGACGTTCGATTTTTTGAAAATGAGCGACGTGTCAACGGGCAACGATAAGGTGAGTATTTTTGCTCATTCACAGTCGCTCATTTGTGTTACACACTACGATATGTCAAACGAGGCCGGATGTGCGTCACTAACGACGTGACCCCGACGACATATTGTTTGATAAATCGTAGCGTGTAACGTGCCCTTTACAGGTTAGCTGGTCATTTATATTGATTATGAGACATTTTATTTTAACACCACTATTACCATATTCAGTACCTTATTAATTATAAATTATCATGTCTTTTGTAAACTTATGATGAATGGACAATAATTATTATATTCACTTGATTTCATGTCCTCCTGCTTTTTAATTTCACCCTACTCTGTGTGTTCAATTTGAGTTTGTTTTTAACCTTTTATGTGACCCTTTATTATAATTAAGTAAAAATGTATTATTTATCTACCTTTATTTATGACAATATACTTGACATATATATACAAACAGAGAGCGTGAAATAGTATTCAACGCGTCACCAATTTTCTAAGTAAATATATTTCTAAAGGTGCTATTAACATGAATTTCCCACCACATGTTGGTAATGTAACAGGGTGAAAATGTACATCAGATAAACTTGCATGTTTGTTTATGTATTTTATATATTTATGCTATAATTTAAATGGCCACTAGGTGTCACTAGAGTGCAGGCACACTGCTAAACAGTAAGGGGTTACATTAGGTTTCCCTGGTAACGTAGATGGAGAGAGACAGTTGAAAATTTCAGTCAGGATCTGAGGGACTGCGCAAGAGAAGAACTGCTGTCATTTTCCCGTGTTTGGATTCATAGGATTGCCTGTTTTTTTTTCTTTTTATGGACTGCTTACTCGTTTTTTTCTTGGAGCTCCTACTAGTCCAGTTCATCCCTACAGACCGACACTTGAAGTCCTCCGAGTTGCATAAACTGTTATTGTTTATTCTGGGCTGTTGTGGCCCATAATTTGTAAGAGAACTGTTTTTTCTTTGTAAAATAATTTTTTTGAGAATTATAAATAAAACTGTTGTTATTCACCATCTTTGTGTCCCTGGGTTTTCCATAGTGCCATCATATCTTAATAGTCATAACAACTGGCATTCAGTCGTTACATATTTGGCGTAGTCGGCAGGATACGGTGCTCGCTATGGATAACCCCGATCAGGTGGGAGACGCTGTAACACCCCCTGTAGTACTTCACCCAACTTCCCCCTTGGTGACCAGCAGTGAGCGGCTAATAGGTTGCTCTGCAACGGGCGCGCTGCTAAATCACCTGGCTAAATTCGATGGGTATAACTTACTGTTCAGTGACTGGGTGGGCCGGCTGAAGAACGCCATTGCCTTGCACAGCGTACACCCCAAACTGCAACCTGAGGTCACTCTGAATGCTCTAGAAGGGGATGCCTGCAAGGTTGTTCTGCTGAAACCAGAAGGCCAGCGGAAGACAGTGGATGAAATAATTCAGGTCTTGGAAAAGGCTTTTGACCATGTAGCAGCGACCGGACAACTGCGAGTACAGTTTTTCGCTCGTACTCAGAGGAGCGGAGAAAGTCTGATCCAGTATGGCATCGCACTGGAAGAATTGCATCAGGAAATTAAGAAGAAGTCGAATGTAACAGTGGGCGCTGAGGCCGAGGTTGATCGCATTTTACGGGATCAGTTCATTGAGGGGCTTCAAAATGAGATGTTAAGGAGTGAACTACTACTGAAGGCAAGGAGTACCCCTGGTGTTACCTACGCTGAAATACAAGAAGAGGCAGTGGTGCGGACCCTGGAGGTGAAGCCTGTCCCTAAATGGAGTAACATGCAGGCGGTCGACACAAGGGAATTGAGTCGTGACCCTGTCCAGGTACAGCTAGCAGCCTTGCAGAAGACTGTGGAGGGTCTTGCGGAACAGATGCAACAAATGCGGGCTCAGGGGATGCCTCCTACTTACCCAGCACCAATGGACCCTTGTGCTCCCATGCCTAGACAAATATCGCCTCCTATGTTGGAGATGCAGTCACGGCGTTATACACAACAAGGAACAATGGCCCGCCCCAGATCAGAGGCAGCAAGAAGTGAGATGAGAGGGCCTCTTCAGTGTTGGAGATGCGGAGGGCTTGGACATCTGCAACGAGATTGCCGGAGGGGCAGAACAGAAGAAACTGCGACGGCGGTAAAAAGGAAGCCCTCGCTGTAGCCGGGCATACGGCGAGGCAGGACCGAGAACCAATGCCCGAACTCTGCTCAGAAGATCTGATTGCGGAGAGTCCTGTACTGGAGGTACAGTTTGCTGGGAAGAAAGTTGTGTGCCTGGTAGACACTGGATCAGAGATGACAACTATGCCGGTAGAATATTTCCAGACGTACTTCAAGGAGGCTGCTAAACCAGAATCAGGGCATTTATTAAAACTGAAAGCGGCTAACAATGAAGAGATTCCATTAGCGGGTATCGCATGGATGAAGGTGCAGCTGTGCGGACAGGAGCTGGGAACCAAGAGAGTTATACTCGTGAAGACGCAGGCAAGGCCAAATCTCCTGGTGGTCCTAGAGATGAATATCCTGAGGGAACTGCATTCTCTTCTGTTTGAGCGCGATGGCCCAGGATACTGGAAAAGAGCAACAACTCATAAGGTCACGCAGAGGGCCCTACAGCAGGTTGTCAGTTCGTTTGGCATATAGAAGAGTTCAGCAGGAGGAAGAGCATTGGGAGCGGTGTTCGTCCCACGTGGCCCTGCTGTAACTATCGCTCCGGGTCAGGAGAAGCTGGTGTTGATGCTGGTGGGAAGTAGTATGAAATAGGAAGCTTAATGGTGTGGAAGTAATTCTGGAGCCTGTGAGACAGTCAGAAAGCATGGAGGGCTTCATGATCGCCAGGACGCTAGTCACTGTACAAAATGGGAGGGTGCCGGTTCGGTGCCTGAATTTGCAGAGCCATGAGGCGACTTTGGTGGCGGGCTCAAAACTGGCCGATGTGTATGTGTGCGGTGGAGAAGTTCTCCACAAGAATCAGTTCACGTTGACAGCGAACCGCCAGACTGCTTGGACTCTGTCAATGCAGGCAGCAGAAGAGGAATCACCCACGCCCATGTGGAATGGTAAGAAGATCATAGAGCTGATGGGGATGGATACAACTCAGCTAACGCCGGAACAGGTGCACCAGCTACAGACTACCCTGTGGGAATACCAGTCTGCCTTTTCTAGGAGTGATGAAGACTTTGGCTGCACAAAGGCAGTAGAACACGGGATACCCACAGGGGACGTGGCCCCAATCCGAGAGAGATATCGCCAGATTCCCCCAAATCTATATCAGGAGGTCAAGAGTATGTTAGCACAAATGTTGGATAATGGCGTGATCCGCCCGAGTCAGAGTCCCTGGGCTGCGCCCGTTGTACTAGTTTGGAAGAAGGACGGGTCCATACGGTTTTGTGTTGATTACCGCAAGCTGAACGTGCAGACCGTGCGTGACTCATACCCGTTGCCAAGGATTGAGGAGTCTCTGTCTGCTCTGGGAAAGGCTAAATACTTCTCCACATTGGACCTGGCTAGTGGCTATTGGCAGGTACCCATGGCAGATAAGGATCGTCAAAAAACAGCTTTCATCCTACCAATGGGACTCTATGAGTTTAATCGAATGCCTTTCGGACTGACTAATGCCCCGGCCACATTTCAGCGACTGATGGAGTACTGTCTAGGTGATTACAATTTTGAATCTGTATTGATATATTTGGACGATGTAATTATATTTGGAGATTCATTTGAGGATCACCTGAGGAAGCTCCGGCAAGTGCTACACCGGCTAAAAGACAATGGCCTCAAGATCAAACCCAAGAAGTGTCGCTTGTTCCAGACCCAGATTGAATATCTGGGACATGTGGTGTCAGCGGATGGGGTGCGTCCAACCGAGAGCAAGATAGAGGTTATCCAGGAGTGGCCCACCCCCAGGACTGTGAGAGACGTGCGGGCCTTCGTCGGTTTGTGAAGGACTTCGCTAAGATGTCTGAACCATTGAAAGAGTTATTGAGGGGGACATCTCAGGGCCTCAGGAATCATCCTATTCGATGGACCAACCGACAACAACAAGCGTTCGATCAAATTCGGGCCGCTCTCGTACAGGCAGCTCTGTTGGCATATGCTCGCTTTGACCGACCCTTTACTCTGTATACAGATGGAAGTCTGCATGGACTGGGAGCAGTGTTGGCCCAAGAGCAAGAGGGACGGGAGAGGGTTGTCGCGTATGCCAGCCGGTCCTTAAGTGACACTGAGCGCAACCCTGATAACTATAGTTCGTTCAAATTGGAGATGTTAGCCCTGGTGTGGGCCATGACTGAAAAATTTGCTGAGTATCTAGCAGGGCCGGAGGTTCTTGTAATGACAGACAATAACCCACTAGCTCATCTGGAGAACGCCAAACTGGGAGCGTTAGAACAGTGATGGGTGGCGCGAATGTCCAAATTTAATTACCGGATTCGGTTCCGGTCCGGCAAAGAGAACTCCAACGCGGATGCCCTGTCACGGGTAACGCGAGATGCGCCAGGGCGTGAGGTAGACGAAGATCTCGAGGATACCGAGATTCCTGACCTGAGGCGATTACCTGAATTTGTAGATCTGGCACGTTCAAGTGGGGTGGTGACACGAGTAGCCAGATTGCTGGGGAAGACTCGTCAAGAATGGGCTGATCTACAGAACGCAGACCCTGGGCTGTCACGAGTAAAGAGGTGGGTGAATCAGAAAACTTGGCCTGATGTGAAAGCTAGAGCTCAGATGAGGTCGGAGGAGCAAAAGTTGTTACGGCAGTGGGACAGACTGAGAATAACAGAGGGAGTGTTGTATCGCTGGATCTACTTGCCGGCTGAGTTAGGATACCGATGGCAGATGGTAATCCCATCCTCGGCAGCCCCAGACATTGCTCGCGAGGCCCATCCCCAGGGTGCTCACCTTGGGCCTGAGAAAACTTATCGATGGTTGCACCGATTTGTATATACTCCCGGCTTTGAAGAAGTTGTAAGGGAGGTGTGTGCTAGATGCCGGCCCTGCGAGTTGAATAAGTCCCCTGAACAAAGGGCTCCTGTTCAAACCATCGTGACATCCGCCCCGCTGGAGGTGTTAATGATAGATTACCTGACGATTGGGTATTCTAGGAGTGGGCATCATTCGTGCCTGGTGATGACTGATCACTTCACAAAATTTGCCGTGGTTGTCCCCACCAGGGACCAGACCGCTGAATCCGCAGTGAAAGCAATCTGTAAACATTTTATCCCGACCTACGGGTGTCCACAACGGATACATACAGATCAAGGGGCCTGCTTCTAAGGTAAACTCATGACTGAGTTTCTGCAGGTCTATGGCATCAAACAATCGCGAACGACACCCTACCATCCGCAAGGGAATGGGGCCTGTGAGCGGTTCAATCGTACGCTGCTACAGATGTTGAGGACGCTTGAACAGCAACAGAAGGCGAGGTGGACTGAGTTCATCCCTGAACTTGTGTGGGCCTATAACAATAGAGTCCATAGCACTACCGGGTTTACCCCTTACATGATGATGTTTGGGCGGCCTGGGAGGGAGGTCGAGGAACTGAACTTGTCAGTACCTGGGGAACTCGAGTATCGCACAGCCAGTGAATGGGTTCAGAGTCACCAATGGAAGCTGCGAGAAATCCACAGGATAGTGGGGGAACGAGTGCGGGACCATCCCCATCGAGATCGTGGACTGGTGCATGGAGATGAGTTCCTAGTGGGCGATAGGGTGCCTGTACGAGTTACTCGCTCAGGTGGAAAGTTGGACGATCAGTGGGAGGCTACACCTTACACTGTGGTGGACAGACCATTTACAGGGGGAAGTGTGTACACTGTGATCCCTGAAGGATGTGTCGGTCCGCGTCGTACGTTGCACCGGAACTGGTTGAAAAGGTGTATCTCCGACACACCTACATGCCCACCTGTCTCACCTGATCCACCAATCACGGGTCGGCCAAATAACCTTGTGTGTGACTGCTGTGATGATTTCAGCAACGTGGCACCAGATGACCTAGATCCGGTATTGCAGATTCCAGTTGTTCCAGAGCTACCTCCAAGTGTCGTTGCTCCGCCAGACATGGAAATCACCCCCACAAACACGACAGGTACTGAATTACGAAGATCTGAAAGGAGTACGGCTGGTGTTCCTCCGATACGGTACAACCCTGAAGAATATGTACTGCATGTAAGATGTAGAAATTGATTTGTCGGGACGCCAAATCTTAAGTGGGGTGGAGTGTAACAGGGTGAAAATGTACATCAGATAAACTTGCATGTTTGTTTATGTATTATATATATTTATGCTATAATTTAAATGGCCACTAGGTGTCACTAGAGTGCAGGCACACTGCTAAACAGTAAGGGGTTACATTAGGTTTCCCTGGTAACGTAGATGGAGAGAGATGGTTGAAAATTTCAGTCAGGATCTGAGGGACTGCGCAAGAGAAGAACTGCTGTCATTTTCCCGTGTTTGGATTCATAGGATTGCCTGTTTTTTTTCCTTCTTTTTATGGACTGCTTACTCGTTTTTTTTCTTGGAGCTCCTACTGCCCCTGATGGGGGGAATTTATCTGAGTGACTTTTTTTCTCCAGAAACTGTTTGGACAAAATCATCTAAGAGTGAATCAGAAGCAGTCTGAGGGGACGGACGCCATCTTGGGTGAAGACTTCAGTGAGTAACAATTGACCTGAGACCGATCGGTGTATAATAGTCAGTCAGGGACAGATAGATAGAAAGGATAAAGAAGAAGGAGGATTATTCTACAGATTATTCACTGAGAAGGAGCTGTGTTTGCTTATCCTGAGGCGTTTGCTCTGAACCGGAAGTTAGTGGAGGTTAAGCTATGTTGTGCTGATAATAAGACTATTCTGCCTTTCCTTCATCACACTGTCTGGGGGCAGTGAGGTACAGAATATTGAATAGAAGTACACAGTAGAGGTAGAGGTACAGGTATGTACATATATTTACTTGTACATATATTTGTATGTACATATATTTGCATGTACATATATTTACTTGTTTCTGGCTGTATATGGGGAGGTGGCCGGGTACCCTGATTAAATTGTAAACATAAGGGGAGGTGGTTGTAAGATTATATCCTTGGAGGAATCACGTGCCCTTATCTGTAGTAGTGTACCCGGGGAAGCCCCATTAATAGATAAGGGAGGGAGCGATATAGTGGGGGGAAATATAGTCCAGTTCATCCCTACAGACCGACACTTGAAGTCCTCCGAGTTGCATAAACTGTTATTGTTTATTCCGGGCTGTTGTGGCCCATAATTTGTAAGAGAACTGTTTTTTCTTTGTAAAATAATTTTTTTGAGAATTATAAATAAAACTGTTGTTATTCACCATCTTTGTGTCCCTGGGTTTTCCATAGTGCCATCGTATCTTAATAGTCATAACAACTGGCATTCAGTCGTTACAGTAACAACCCATCTAATCCACACAGGCATAGAAATCAAAACGATAGATGTCCATAAATTTTGTGATTTTCAATAATGAGAAATAACACAGGGAAAAAAAACGTGAACACATGAAGAAAGAGAGGTGCGAAAAGCCACGGAAAGTCATGACACCAGCTGAAATCTATCAGGAATAAGAATGCAATCCTGCCACTTAGTGAAATATAATATCAGATAGTTGAACTGATAATGTTAATAATATTCATTAAACATTTACTTTCTACTATTTCTACAGACAGAAGGGGATCTTTTTTGATATGTTGAGATTTTAATATGGTCATTTCCTTTAAATTAGACAAGTCCATCCTACTGTCATGCGATGTTCAGCTCTGCGCATACTTGGTGACATGGCGGCGTCAGACTCTATTCACACTACAGAGTCTGGCAAGAAACCTAAGAATTCTGAATTGTTCAGCCAGAGTTGGGTGTTGGCTGATTCAAGTTCACTGGCCTTCAGCCCTACAGTTTATTCCTGCAGACTGGTGAGCAGGAAGTAGGAGCTCAGGTTGCCAGTTGACATGTGCAGCTGTGTTTTTCCTATTTAAGGCACGGCTTTCATTCAGTATGCGCCGATGATAGCTTCAGCATAAGCTAAAGCAATCCTGGTCTTTTTGGTGAACCTGTTTATGGTGATCTTTGTTGCGGTATTGAGTGGTGTGGACGATGCACTGTTGTGCGTTACTTTCTCCCCTTTTCGTTGTTCGTCTGTACACATATTGTCTCTCCTGTGTATTTTTAATGCCAGGTGTATAAGTTCTTGTTCCCCCTTGTCCGTGTCGTTTTTGTGGGGTTTTGTCTTTGTGTTTTCCAGCCTGCCCTGAGGGTGGGGGAGAGAGGGAGTAAGATTAGGGCCTGGACAGGAGTTAGGGCCTCGCAGGGGGCTCCGACCTGTCTACCATCAAGCCTTCCTCCAAGATAAGGGACAGTGCAGAGTCTCGAGTCTAAGGGCCAGTCTAGGGGCCCCTGTTCTGTTATTACATACCCCGTGACACCTACACATAGAGATCACATTTTATCTCAATTATTACTGCTGTGCCCCTAGCCTCAATGTTAGAATACATCTTATGGTAATGAACAAATGGTTGCTGCAAGAAATCAAAATCACTAATATATTACCCATTAAATCATGCTTTGATATTTTGTTTGATATTAGAAAAATACAATTCTCCATGGAGATTAGAAACTAATTTACCTTAGATCATCCATCCCTGAATAAAAACAAAAAATGTAAAACTCTTTAAAATTATACTTTGCTTGAACTGCTTCCAAAGGAACGGCCATGGAGACATTATGATAAGCCATTAGGTTTACATAGCCTTGAAGATGTATTCATACCCCATGAACTTTTCCAGATTTTTTTCATGTTACTCCCACAAACTTAATTGTATTTTATTGGGATTTTATGTGATACACCAACACTAAGTAACAAGTATTTGTGAAGTGTAAAGGAAGTTATACACTGTTTTCTAAATATTTAAAAAAAATATAAGTCTGAAAATTGTGATATGCATTTGTATTCAGCCCCCCCTGTACTCTGATACCCCCAAATAAAATCCTGAGTGACCAATTGCCTCCAGATGTCAAATAATTAGTACATTGAGTTCACCTGTGTGTAATTTTTTTCTCAGTACAGCAATACCTTGACATACGAATGAATCAACTTTCCAAGACATGAGCAGTCGCTCAGAAGATTTTTTGCTTTATGATGCGAGCCAAGATCTGAGTTGCGAACAAGTGACAACAGAGATGTTTGCCAGACGATGAACGCATAATTAACCACAGTGCCTGCCAACCAGATGTGATGTCTACCCATCATACCAATTACCAGCCCTGCCATCCAGTGTTGTCTCATCCAACACACATGACGGGATATGACACCAGGCGCTGGGCTTTCAAATAGTTGTGTCTCCATTGCAACGCTGTTCCCATGGCAACTTTTTTTTACAATATTTATTAGTTCATCAAGGGAACTTGAACATATTATCTTCTGATCATATTAGTAATAAAAAGTACTACTTTGGTAATGCCTAGCATTATACTAAATAATAATAAATCCACAAACTATGACAGACAAATCAATGAATAATATAGAACATATAATAATCTACTTACTTTATTTCTAACCTGAATGTTAACTGAATTTTTGCTCTCAGGTAACATTTAGCAGGAATTATTATAGCCTCTTGTAGTAACTTTCCATAAAGCAGGTAACTTCTGAGTAGAGATGAGTGAAACTAAAGAGGGCTTTACACGCTACGATATCGTTAATGATTTATCGTCGGGGTCACGTTGTTTGTGACGCACATCCGGCTTCATTAACGATATCGCAGTGTGTGACACTTATGTGCGACCTAAAACGATCGCAAAAGCGGTCAAAATCGTTTGCCACGGAGAGGTCGTCCTAAAACAAAAAAATCGTTCTCTTCTAATTAGCGATGTTGTTCCTCATTCCTGCGGCAGCATACATCGCTATGTGTGACACCGCAGGAGCGAGGAACATCTCCTTACCTGCCTCCACCGCCAATGCGGAAGGAAGGAGGTGGGCGGGATATTTACGTCCCGCTCATCTCCGCCCCTCCGCTTCTATTGGACGGCTGCCGCGGGACGTCGCTGTGACGCCGCACGACCCACCCCCTTAGAAAGAAGGCGAATCGCCGGCCAGAGCGACGTTGCAGGACAGGTAAGTCCGTGTGACGGGGGTAAGTGAGGTTGTGAGCGACGGGCAGCGATTTGCCCGTGTCGCACAACCGACGGGGGCGGGTACGATCGCTTGCGATCTCGCTAGCGAGATCGCAGCATGTAAAGCCCACTTTAGGCTGGAAAATGCAGGCTTGGAAAATGACGTAAAATTCAACTAGGTGAGTGTCGCGCTGTGCTCGTGTCTGCATGATGCCCTGCATTGTGTGCGATGTGGGTACTGTTTCTTCAGCTTACATTCAGCGTACTCAGATGTGTAGTTCACTGAGAATTAAATTAAAAAAAAATAACACCGCCCACACACCTCCGGAAGTGTTTTGCCATGGGCCTAAGGGGCACTTTGCACGCTGCGACATCGCAAGCCGATGCTGCAATGTCAAGCGCGATAGCCCCCGCCCCCGTCGCAGCAGCGATATCTTGTGATAGCTGCCGTAGCGAACATTATTGCTACGCCAGCTTTACATGCACTCACCTGTCCTGCGACGTCGCTCTGGCCGGCGATCCGCCTCTTTCCTTAGAGGGCGGGTCGTGCGTTGTCACAGCGAAGTCACACGGTAGGTGGCCAATAGCAGCGGAGGGGCAGAGATGAGTAGGATGTAAACATCCCGCCCACCTCTGTCCTTCCGCATTGCAGCCCGGACGCAGGTAGGAGATGTTCCTCGCTCCTGAGGCTTCATACACAGCGATGTGTGCTGCCGCAGGAACGAGAAACAACATCGTACCTGTCGCTGCACCGGCATTATGGAAATGTCGGACCCCACACCGATGATACGATAACGACGCTTTTGCGCTCGTTAATCGTATCAAAAAGGATTTGCACACTACGATATAGACTGAGACGCCAGATGTGCGTCACTTTTGATTTGACCCCACTGACATCGCACCTGCGATGTCGTAGTGTGCAAAGCCCGCCTAAGTTTCACTCATTTCTACCTCTGAGTAACTTTAGATCTTATGGAATTCAGAGTTCAAAATTTACTACAAACTATTAGCAATAAGTTAAGATGTACCAATATTATCCCTACCCTAGTTAAGATAGATTAGGTAGGTTTTGTTAAATCAAGGTAAGAAATTATCGGTACAAGAAGATTTATTCAATATATTATTTACATAACATATTGGGCTGACAAAGATGGAACTCCTTTTCTGCTTCTTTTTCGGATGAGGAGAAGGCATTCAGTTAAGTATTCTGGGGCTTTTTGAAAGAAGTTCTAATTAAAGTTTGATTCTCCACGGATATTCTTGGAGCAATAATGGCTTTATACTTGACACCTATAGCATATGTTTGTATGTTTAGATTTACTTCTAAACCCTATATGATCCAGAATGGAGTCATCACTTATTTTTCCTCTTAGTATAAAACTTAATTCTAAACCCAAAGATTAGATTTCAAAATGGAACTACTAAACAAAATATATTTGTTGGGAAAATAAACTCATTCTATGGGAAGCTAACGAAAATAACATTTTTACCAGAATATACGGTTACACTGTATCATTAACAATTAAACAAGGATTACTGATGAATGATATAGATTTATTTCCCCACAGTCATATAACAGTTATTGTAAATATTATCATTGCCACAAAATTTAAAATTGCGGAATTTAAGGGCAGGATGGATTAAGCATAGACAGGGCCCCAGGGATTTTAGGTTGTTTGGCCCCTCAGACCAAATGAGCCCCCAAATGTGGTTCACCTGATATGCCATGTGATATCTCACATGATATCGGTGGAGATTGTCATGTGATAGGTCATATGATGAGCACAGAGGAATTCTAGTGAACATTTGGCAGATGACAGGGGATAGAGACAGTGACAATTTTTTCCCTTTATGGACAGCACTGTAAATAAGAGAAGAGGAAATTATGTAACAAGGGCATTATATATAACAACAGAGGATACCATGTAATAATTAGAAAAGAGTTCCAGCTCACCCCTCTTCACTCCATGGAGAACCGGCGGCGCGCAGGAAAACGCCCGGACTTAGGCAGGAACATACGGTGCAAAAACAAAAGCAAATCCAGCGCCTTGGCAAGGAGACTCGAGTGATAAAACTCCAAACTTTATTGTATCAAAATTAAAAAAATACAGACTATGTCATGTCATGTCATGGAAACTGATGACTAAGACCTCTACTGGTCGAAACATGTAGGAATTTTTCCTCTGTCTGTGGATCACTTTTTCTTGTCCCCCCACATAGTGGTCTGTATTGTTTTAATTTTGATACAATAAAGTTTGGAGTTTTATCACTCGAGTCTCCTTGCCAAGGCGCTGGATTTGCTTTTGTTTTTGCACCATGTAATAATGGGATTGAATTATGCATAATAGAAGAAGACACTATGTAATAAAGAATGGTGCTACACATAACAACCAATGACACTATGCTTTATCATATAGCGCTATAAATAATAAAAAAGGATGCTATGTAATAAAGGAAGGCGCTATTCATAATAAGGGAGTATGTAATGTAATATAGAATGGAACCACACAGAAGGGAGAATGCTATTTAATAATGGGATGGTGTCATACATAACAAGATAGGACGCTTTGTAATAACGGAACTGTGCTCTACATAAAAAGAAAGAATGATATGTAATAACAGGATGTCACCATATGAAGTATTGAAGGTGTCTTATTTTTCTTCACCATTACTATCATGCAGGTTCCGACTACACTGTTATTTGTTGTTTTATTTACCGGCTTTTTTTCACATTACACCTTATCCATGCCTAAAGAGTAGTTACATCATTCATATATTTCAAGTTGTTTCATTATTTACATTCCTGTGTCTCTGTACTGGTCTAATCTGTAGTTTGTATTAGAAAGAGGGCTTCTTTCGAGCCTGAAACGCGTAATAAACTACTTACATCAACCTTAAAATTTGGAATCTCTCATCTCCTGCAGTCACTCAAATACCTATTCGGAATTCCATTATCTATTGTGTGCAGAAGAAGGGTATCTTCTACCTTCCGGTGGACGGCAGTGCCTGACTCAAACACTGCTTGTTTTTGGAGTTGGGACAATAACAACCCATCACGTGAGCAGTATGTCACCCCACACTTACCGTACCATATCATACTATAGGTGCTTGTCTCTTTTAATTTTTGATGTAACAATGGATGGCACGACTGTAGATATAACACTTGGCTGCTATGTACAACCCCAAATCCAAAGAAAATAGGATGCAGTGTAAAATGTAAAGCAAGCAAGAGCGCAATGATTTGGAAATATCTTATAGCCATATTTTATCCACAACAGAACATAGATCACAGCTCAGAAGTGGAAAGTTAGATATTTTTCCAATTCATTTTAAAAAAATTAACTCATTTAGAAATTGATGGCAGCAATACATCTCAAAACTTTTGGGACAGGGTTAAAATGAGACTGGAAATACCAGAGGTGGTACTAATGAAAAACTACTGTAGGATTAATTTTAAACTTAATGCCATGGCTGACTATAAAAAAGCATGTTAGAGAGTCTCTAAGAAGCAAAGATATTCAGTGTCTCGAAGTGACTGCAGGATAGCGAGGGAAAAGGGGCTCCTATGCTGTCCCTCATGCTAGGGGACCATGGACTATCCCTGTCCTTCAGATTACCCCTGGTGGTCAAGATGCCAGAGTCCCATGTCTTACTATACTCCTGAATAGCGCTACTCTTGTCCCCATCTCCCCCAAGGGAAGGAAGAGGCAGAAGTGTAATGGAGACACAGATAAGACACACAGTGATAACAGAAACCAAGTCACACTGCATACTCTTAGGAATAAACAGTAAGAAGCTAAAGAGAAAAGCAAGAAATATAATGCAGCAACAGAAGTACAACAAGCGTTAACACCACCACGAAGACTGGATAAAACCACCTCTAGGCCAGTATAGTAACACTGAACGTGCTCTATCTGGATTTTTTCAAGTCGTTTGACACAGTACCATGCAAAAGGTTGGTACATAAAATGAGAATAATGGTACTAGGGAAAATATGTGTAACAGGGTTAAGAACTGGCTCAGTGATAGGAAACAAAGGGTGCTTATTAATTGAACACACTCGGACTGGATCACAATTAACAGTGGGATACCACTGGGGTCAGTATTGGGCACTCTTTTTTTTTAACATATTTATTAATGACCTTGTATGGGGCATTGAGAGTAGAATTTCAATATTTCAGATGACACTAATCTCTGCAAGGTAATAAATTCAGAGGAGGATAATTTAATATTACAGAAGGATTTGTGTGGGCTAGAGGCTTGGGCTGAGAAATGGCAATTGAAGTTTAATGTGGATAAATGTAAGGTCATGCACTTGGGCAGAGGAAATAACATGCATAATTATGTACTCAATTATAAAACACTGGGTAAAATTGTCACTGAAAAAGACTTAGGTGTATGGGTGGACAGCAAACTCAACTTTACTGACAAGTATCGGGCAGCTGCTGCCAAAGCTAATACAATATGTATTAAAAGAGGCATACATGCTCATGAGAAGAACATACAGTTAGGTCCAGAAATATTTGGACAGTGACACAATTTTCGCGAGTTGGGCTCTGCATGCCACCACATTGGATTTGAAATGAAACCTCTACAACAGAATTCAAGTGCAGATTGTAACGTTTAATTTGAAGGTTTGAACAAAAATATCTGATAGAAATTGTAGGAATTGTACACATTTCTTTACAAACACTCCACATTTTAGGAGGTCAAAAGTAATTGGACAAATAAACCAAACCCAAACAAAATATTTTTATTTTCAATATTTTGTTGCGAATCCTTTGGAGGCAATCACTGCCTTAAGTCTGGAACCCATGGACATCACCAAACGCTGGGTTTCCTCCTTCTTAATGCTTTGCCAGGCCTTTACAGCCGCAGCCTTCAGGTCTTGCTTGTTTGTGGGTCTTTCCGTCTTAAGTCTGGATTTGAGCAAGTGAAATGCATGCTCAATTGGGTTAAGATCTGGTGATTGACTTGGCCATTGCAGAATGTTCCACTTTTTTGCACTCATGAACTCCTGGGTAGCTTTGGCTGTATGCTTGGGGTCATTGTCCATCTGTACTATGAAGCGCCGTCCGATCAACTTTGCGGCATTTGGGTGATCTGGGCTGAAAGTATATCCCGGTACACTTCAGAATTCATCCGGCTACTCTTGTCTGCTGTTATGTCGTCAATAAACACAAATGACCCAGTGCCATTGAAAGCCATGCATGCCCATGCCATCACGTTGCCTCCACCATGTTTTACAGAGGATGTGGTGTGCCTTGGATCATGTGCTGTTCCCTTTCTTCTCCAAACTTTTTTCTTCCCATCATTCTGGTACAGGTTGATCTTTGTCTCATCTGTCCATAGAATACTTTTCCAGAACTGAGCTGACTTCATGAGGTGTTTTTCAGCAAATTTAACTCTGGCCTGTCTATTTTTGGAATTGATGAATGGTTTGCATCTAGATGTGAACCCTTTGTATTTACTTTCATGGAGTCTTCTCTTTACTGTTGACTTAGAGACAGATACACCTACTTCACTGAGAGTGTTCTGGACTTCAGTTGATGTTGTGAATGGGTTCTTCTTCACCAAAGAAAGTATGCGGCGATCATCCACCACTGTTGTCATCCGTGGACGCCCAGGCCTTTTTGAGTTCCCAAGCTCACCAGTCAATTCCTTTTTTCTCAGAATGTACCCGACTGTTGATTTTGCTACTCCAAGCATGTCTGCTATCTCTCTGATGGATTTTTTCTTTTTTTTCAGCCTCAGGATGTTCTGCTTCACCTCAATTGAGAGTTCCTTAGACCGCATGTTGTCTGGTCACAGCAACAGCTTCCAAATGCAAAACCACACACCTGTAATCAACCCCAGACCTTTTAACTACTTCATTGATTACAGGTTAACGAGGGAGACGCCTTCAGAGTTAATTGCAGCCCTTAGAGTCCCTTGTCCAATTACTTTTGGTCCCTTGAAAAAGAGGAGGCTATGCATTACAGAGCTATGATTCCTAAACCCTTTCTCCGATTTGGATGTGAAAACTCTCATATTGCAGCTGGGAGTGTGCACTTTCAGCCCATATTAAATATATAATTGTATTTCTGAACATGTTTTTGTAAACAGCTAAAATAACAAAACTTGTGTCACTGTCCAAATATTTCTGGACCTAACTGTAGTTTTACCCCTATACAAGTCACTAGTGTGACCACACTTAGAATACTAGAATACTGTGTACAATTTGAGTCTCCGGTGTATAAGAAGGTCATAGCTGAACTAGAGCGGGTGCATATAAGAGCAATCATGTTTAATAAAGGAATGGATGGACTGCAATACCAAGATAGCATATAAAACTTGGAATTATACAGTTTGGAAAAACAATGGCTTAGTGGCGATCTTATGAAAATGTACAAATATATGAGGAGACAGTACAGCAATATCTCTATTGATATTTTTACACCTAGTCCTGTGACAGGAACAAGGGGGCATCCACTACGTCTATGTATTCATAGATACAGATTTTTAACTGTAAGAGCAGTGATGCTATGGAACTCTCTACCACATTATGTTGGAATGGCTGTCTTTGAAAAATATAATATTACTGGTTATGTGCACTAGATTCTGTGATTCGGCATTGATCCAGGGAACTAGTCTGATTGCTGTATGTGGAGTCGGGAAGGAATTTTTCCACTAATATCGAGCTTACTGTTTTCCCCATCGGGTTTTTGCCTCCAATGTACCAACATGTTAGGCTATGGGTTGAACTACATGGACTTAAGTCTACCCTTGACATTAAAAACCTGGATGTCTGAGGTGAAAGGTTCTCTCTTTTCACACAAGGCATTGACCCAGATGAGAGCTTCCCCACCAAGGTGCGACATTAAAAATGCCAATTTGGCCCAGTCTGAAGTAAAGTAGTGGGCCAAGAGTTCAAAGTGCAGCGTGTACTGGTTGATGACCTCTTGGCATTTGTTTGGGTCACCACCGAATTGTGGTGGAGCAGACAGCTGAGTCACAAATACAGTGAGTGCAGAAGCATTCAGCAAGCATTCCCCCCCCATAGGTGGGTCAAGATTTGACCTTGCTCTTCCCATAGGGGAGACATCTCACAGTACATCCTAACATGGAAGTACCTCTCAGCCTATAGCTGAGACGCATCAGTTATTTAGGGCACCCTTCTCTTAAGGGAGGTGCCTGGGCAATGTTCCTAGAGACGCATTGCTAGCTATGCAGGTCCTTTACTTATGTGCTGTTGTTGCTGTTATTTACACCTGTCTGTTTCATTATCTGGGCTGCTGCTGTATTGTATCCTATCAGCCAAGTCTGCTTTACCGTACCGCTGCTGCATCATACCCTATCAGCCATGTATGCTATATTGGCTGTGGCTGCATCATACCCTGGTGGCCAAGTCTACTATGCCGACTGAGCCTGTCTCATCAGAGACTGTCAGTGTCCTTACCCCTGGGGCCATCTGTTGCAGCACCAAGTCTCCCCAAGTAGTGCCTGGTTTCTACCTGCAGTATATCACCCCCACCATCAGGGGCTCTGGTGCAAAACTATTCTGAAGCATAGTTATGCCCCCCTTGTATTCTGTGTCCTGTGGCCCAGTTGGTCCACTCCTTACTCGCACCTGCAAGCAGTACATTGCTCATTCTACTGTGAGCAGACTGCATTACCTAAAGGTGCGCCATAGCATGAAGCCTCTCCGAACTTATCCCCTTTCTAGAGCATCTTTCATGTAATTAGTCGGCAATTTCAGCAGGAGCTGCTGGCAACGGATCTTGATGATCTGCATGCCTAAGTACAATCAGTATAGCAGAACATTTCTCACAAAACCATTAATAACCTGATTGATAGTATATCAAATCATGTAGTGCATCATATTTCGCGTGGTGCTCATTCTCAATACTGAAAAAATGTAGCTGTTTTGAAAAATTTGTTTTCATTTATTCATAATTTCCATATCATTAACATGCCTCTCAATCATGTGATTTCCATAATTCAGTGTCTTTTCTTTCTTGGTGTTGCAATTTCAATGTTGAGGATTGCACTGTATTTAGACTGAGCTGTCATACTTGCAGCTCCATCTAAATTTGTTATATCTATCTATCTATCTATCTATCTATCTATCTATACAGTATATATCTATATACAATCTAAAGTCCCTATCAGTATGTTTGTGGAGTGTGGCCGGACACTGGAGTACCTGGCGAAAATCCACGCAAACACGAAGAGAGCATACAAACTCCTTGCAGATGTTGTCGCGGGCGGGGAGGACGCCGCTGCCGTGCTCGCTAACGCTCGGGTCCGGCGCTGCTGCGGCTGCTGCTGCTCGGTGGCTCCAGCGGTGGGCCGGATCCGGGGACTCGAGCGGCGCTCCTCGCCCGTGAGTGAAAGGGGTGGTTGGTTTGGGGGATTTAGTCCGTGACGCCACCCACGGGTCGTGGTGAAGATGGGCACCACCGCTGCTGATGACGGGGATCCCGGAAGCGATGGTAGGGAGCAGCTGGGATGTTGTTTTCCCCCTCCGTGGGTAGGGGTCGTTGGTCCCGGGGCCCGGTGGTGTGACGGGGAGGCAGGGTAGGTGAGGTGCAGGGTTGCAGGGACAGCGCGGCGCGGTGCCGGATGGCACGGGTGTACTCACTCAGTAAGAGATGCACAAAGTCCTCGGTAAACTAAACGGCTGGATAGACGGGTCCCGCAGCCGGCTGGAGTGGCTCTCCCCGGACATATGATGGCGGCTGTCTTTCCCTGCACCTTTGTGTACTTGTTTGACTACGGCGGATCCCCAACGGTAGTCCGCTCCCTGGTGTATGGATGCCGGAGGAGCCCGTTTGCCCGCAGGCGCTGGCCAATGGGTCTCTAGCCTTAGGCGGTAGCTGTATACCCTCACGGTGTGGGCGATTGCCTTTTATCGGGTCTTTGGCTGTTAAGAAACCCCTGGGGTTCCTGTCACACTCGGATTTGACTGTTGACGGCGACTCCAAGCCTAATCGGGGTCTGATGGCCCTGCCTGTGTGTGCTGGCTTCACTTCGCTCCCCGGTCGGTACCGGCGGGCCAACGCCCAACCCCGGTCCTACGGTTCCGCGTCGATTCACCATTCCTGCAGACGACCACCACCGTCTGCCAACCTTGTTGTCCGTGCCTGGGCCCCAAACCCAGACACTCTTCACTTCAACCTCCTCCACTGAACTCCTGAACTCGACTGTCACTTTTCTCGCCTCCAGGCCTGTGAACTCCTCGGTGGGTGGGGCCAACCACTTGGCTCCACCCCACCTGGTGTGGACATCACACCCTGGAGAGAGGCAACAAGGGTTTTGTGTTTGGCTAATGTTACTGTCTAGTGGGGGTGGGGGTGTGTGAGTGATACCTGTGACGACCTGGCTAGTCCAGGGCGCCACATTGTCTTTGGTGGGAATTGAACTCAGTGGTGCAAGACTGTAGTGCTAACCACTGAGCCACCGTGTCGTCCTTTAACAATAGAATATTGTTTACAGATTTAAAGATTTACAATTGGGTTGTAATATTCAACAAATCAGTGCCACAATATATAGTTATGAAGTCAGCATCTAATACATGGAGAATGTCCCGCGGCATCACAGTAGATTTTGTATGCTCTGACCCTAAGTGCAAAATTGTATGGGGGAGGAAGCGGCAAATGCAATGCGAGTTAGCAGGCTTGTAGAAACCACGGAAGGTGACAGTGCGGCAGCTCAACTGAATCTAAAACATGGCAGACAATGATAACATTGAATTAGAAGAAGCAAAGGTCTGAAGAGCACACGACTCTTTGAAAGAGAAAGTTTTATATGGGTAGTTTTAACTTTTATAAGTTTTATGTTTAGATATACTTCCTTCATTAGAGCATCATCACTATCACAGGATCATTTAACTAATTAGAAGCAAACGCGAAAGTAGGGTTGGCATACTAATATTTATTATTGGGTATGTTTTATAGTTTTATAGCTTTAGACAATCTCTAAAAGTCAAACATCAATGGGAATAAAAACTTTCATTCCAAAATGAGTTGCCTCAAAATTAACTTCAGCGTAAACCCAGATCTACCTTCAAGAAAATGTCCATTTAGCTTATTCTGGTGGGCATGGTGCGCGCTGACACCTCTTATTTAACTACCGTACTTGCCACTGATTTTCTTTTACTTGCTGTCTCCTGTACTCAAAGGAAATAGATTCTGACATATTTTCAGTACACTAAACTGCCATCTGCTTTCCAGGCTACTGCTTATGAAGGTCTTCATGATAGTCATCTGATTGGAATCATCACAGCCTAATACATTACCCCGGCCGTTACTCATTCCCTGCTCTAGATTAGCTGTCATTACCATAGACTTGTATAGGGAACAGTAAATAGAGCTATGAATAGATAATTTAGCCCGCTGACTTTTTTTAATATATGATGCAAATATATGATGTTTAACAGTCATCTCCAGCCTACAGCTGTCTGCATATTTATGTGAGTGCTCTATAATCATATCATGACTTTAAATTTTCTTTTAGATGCCTTTTCTCAGCAACATAATACAAGCAGGTGCCATATTTTTTCCCCAAACATTTTTTTTTGTTTGCTTTAATTTATGTTAACATCTGGTTTGCCTTGAGAGCCTTTCTGCGAAAATGTACAATATATATATCCAAGCGTAAAATGAGTTATATCAGCAAGGTCTGTCCTGAGAGTTGTAGCATGATATAAACAGTTGCTGTGAAACGCATTTTATTCTAAATGTACACCTCTAGTTATGCAGAAAAACAATTGCAGTCCTCTATTATTATGTTCTAAATTAATGAAGAGCTAGTTCTGTTATGATCTGTGCTTTCTCCCACGTTTCAAGCTTCAGCACGCTTCAGCACTATAGAATAAACAGTATGTGAATGGATAGTCCTGAAGGTGGAAGCCTACTTTAGTTTCCTGCAATAAAATCATTTTTCCACATAACTATAACTATTTTTAAAGGTTATGGACACCATTTTTGTTCCTGAAATATATACAATTTAGCAAAAATAATTATAAAATTGTATGTGGATTTTATTACAAATTTCTATGTATTTTTTTTCTGCAGCCTGCATATATAATCACACATTGCAGGCTGCTCAGTACACTTTAGTGTGAAATCTGTCAGTTAAGTTCCCTTTCAGCTCAATTGAACTCCAAAAATATTTTTATCTTGAAAAACATACAATTCTGTAAAAAACCCCCATAAACAACTCACCTAAAAGTTGAGGTTCATAGTCTTTTAGAAGTGTGAGGCGAAAAAATATGATTATGTATAAAAAACAGTTCTAGAAAGTCTTGAAGATCAGGGCAACTAGATGATATGAAGACAAGTAGTGGTGCACCATCAGATGATGGTTATATTGGGTGCCAATATAACCATCATCTGATATGCACACGCTGTCCTGGGATGAGAAGTTTACTTAAAAAGATGAGAGAGGCTTGCAATTGACATCATAGGTAGACCACCACTATGAAAGACAAAATGAGAAAAAAAAATCCAGAAAATCACCTTGTCTGATTTGGCAAGATTTTTTTTTGCAAATTATGGTGGAAAATAAGTATTTAGTCATCTAAAAACATGCAAGATTTCTGGCTCTCACAGACCTGTAACTTCTTCTTTAAGAGCCTCCTCTGTCCTCCACTCATTACCTGTAGTAATGGCACTTGTTTGAACTTGCTATCAGTATAAAGACACCTGTCCACACCCTCAAACAGTCGGACTCCAAACTACACTATGGTGAAGACCAAAGAGCTGTTGAAGGACACCGGAAACAATATTGTAGCCCTGCACCAGTCTGGGAAGACTGAATCTGCATTAGGCAAGCAGCTTGGTGTGATGAAATAAACGGTGGGAGCAATAATAAGAAAATGGAAGACATACAAGACTGCTAATAATCTCCCTCAATCTGGGGCTCCACGCAAGATCTCACCCCGTGGGGTCAAAATGATCACAAGAACGTTTAGCAAAAATCTCAGAACCACACAGGGGACCTAGTGAATGACCTGCATAGAGCTGGGACTACCGAAACAAATTCTACCAACAGTAACACACTACGCTGCCAAGGTCTCAGATCCTGCAGTGCCAGACGTGGTCCCCTGCTTAAACCAGTACATGTCCGGGCCCTTCTGAAGTTATTATCCAGAAGAGTATTGGGAGAATGTTATATGGTCTGATGAAACCAAAGTAGAACTGTTTGGTAGAATCAAAACTCGTCGTGTTTGGAGGAGACAGAATGCTGAGTTGCATCAAAAGAACACCATGTCTACTGTAAAGCATGGGGGTTGCAACATCATTGTTTGGGGCTGTTTCTCTGCAAAGGGACCAGGAACCTAATCTGTATACATGAAAGAATGAATGGGGCCATGTATCGTGAGATTTTTAGTGCAAACCTCCTTCTATCAGCAAGGGCATTGAAGATGAAACGTGGCTGGGTCTTTCAGCATGATAATGATCCCAAACACATCGCCAGGGCAACGAAGAATTGGCTTCAAAAGAAGCATATGAAGGTCCTGGAGTGGCCTAGTCAGTCTCCAGATCTCAATCCCATAGAAAACCTTTGGAGGATGTTGAAATTCTGTGTTGCCCAGTGACAGGCCCAAAATATCACTGCTCTAGAGTAGATCTGCATGGATGGAGGAATGGGCCAACATACCACCAACAGTGTGTGCCAACCTTATGAAGACTTACAGAAAAATTTGACCTCTGTCATTGTCAACAAAGGATATACAACAAAATATTGAGATGAACATTTGTTATTGACCAAATACTTATTTTCCACCATAATTTGCAAAAAAAATCTTCCCAAATCAGACAAGGTCATTTTCTGAATTTGTTTTCTCATTTTGTCTCTCATAGTTGTGGTCTACCTATGATGTCAATTACAGGCCTCTCTCCTCTTTTTAAGTGGGAGAACTTGCACAATTGTTGGCTGAATAAATATTTTTTTTCTCACTGTATATTATTTTTTGTGATTTTTGTAATTTTTTGTAAAACGTTTTTCATTTTTTTCTACAAAAACCTTTCCTCTCATTTTTTTTGTATTATTACTTCTTGTTCTCCTGGTTTGAATACTTGCTTTGAAGATTATACCTGATCTTGGGAACATAAATTTATGTATCCCCAGCTCTCTATATTATGGTATGGCCTCATCTTCTTGGTTTATAAGTCTTCAGTAGTTTATAGCTCAATCTGGCCATACCGGCAACTTCCCTCTAAAAGGGACAAGACAGTGAACCACTTGAGGAGAAGAATGAATTCCAAGGACTTTGATGTAGTACTAGGCTGGGTAGTGTTGGGCAATAAAGGACTTATGGAAGTGATGCTCTGTGACAATGAAATGCACCAGAAGATCTGTGCCCGCTATCCAATGTACATCCTTGTATTCAGACAAACGACTACCTTACCCATGGCTAACACTCCGTATTGCACTACACTTACATGAATAGTAGGGGCTTTGAACATCACTGGGTACAGAGACTGATATTAATGGTGAATAGCTCTGTATAGTGTATCAGAATATGTTACTACTATATACCATAATAAAGATAATAAGCTGCACACTAACCACTATAAAAATATAAACATGAAATATGGCAACGCATTACTGCTATAGGGATACTATGAACAATGAAAAATGCATTTAGTTATCTGGAAAAAGTGAAATGCATGAAAATGGTATTGCAAAACTGCTATGAATATTTGAAAGTAGTACAGATATTTAGCAAATGTATTGATCAATGCAAATGTTCACAGTATCCCTATAGCAGTAATGCTTTGCCATTTTTCATGTTTATATTTTTATAGTGGTTAGTGTGCAGCTTATTATCTTTATTATAGTATTGTATTTTTAAGCTAGCACCTAATTCACACATATAGGTGTTCTAGTCAGTCTTTTTTCTGATTAGCATGCAGTTTCTTCTGACTGAGAACCCTGCCCTATTACCAGACTCTATACCGTGAATTATTAGGCAAGTTGTATTTTAGAGGATTTTGTTTTATTATTGATCAACAACTATGTTCTCAATTAATCCAAGAGTCATAAATATCAAAGCTTAATATTTTTGGAAGTTGGAGTGTTTTTTTTTTTTTTTAGATTTGGCTATCTTAGGAGGATATGTGTTTGTGCAGGTAACTATTACTGTGCAGAATTATTAGGCAACTTAATAATAAACAAATATATTCCCATTTCATTTGTTTATTTTCACCAGGTAAACTAATATAACTGCACAAAATTTAGAAATAAACATTTCTGACATGCAAAAACGAAACCCAAAAAAATTAGTGACCAATATAGCCACCTTTCTTTATGATGACACTCAACAGCCTACCATCCATAGATTCTGTCAGTTGCTTTATCTATATATGATCAACATTGCGTGCAGCAGCCACCACAGCCTCCCAGACACTGTTCCAAGAGGTGTACTGTTTTCCCTCCCTGTAGATCTCACATTTTATGAGGGACCACAGGTTCTCTATGGGGTTTAGATCAGATGAACAAGGGGGCCATGTCATTTTTTTTTCATCTTTTAGACCTTTACTGGTTAGCCACGCTGTGGAGTAGTTATATGCGTGTGATGGAGCATTGTCCTGCATGAAAATCATGTTTTTTCTTGAACAATACCGACTTCTTCCTGTACCACTGCTTGAAGAAGTTATCTTCTAGAAACTGGCAGTAGGTCTGGGAGTTGAGCTTCATTCCATCCTTAACCCGAAAAGGTCCCACAAGTTCATCTTTGATGATACCAGCCCATACTAGTACCCCACCTCCACCTTGCTGGCATCTGAATCGGAGCGGAGCTCTCTGCCCTTTACTGATTCAGCCTCTGGCCCATCCATCTGGCCCATCAAGAATCACTCTCATTTCATCAGTCCATAAAACCTTTGAAAAATCAGTCTTAAGATATTTCTTGGCCCAGTCTTGAAATTTTATATCATATATTTCTTGTTCAATGGTGGTCGTTTTTCAGCTTTCCTTACTATGGCCATGTCCCTGAGTATGGCACACCTTGTGCTTTTTGATACTCCCGTAACGTTGCAGCTCTGAAATATGGCCAAACCGGTGGCAAATGGCATCTTGGCAGCTTCACGCTTGATTTTTCTCAATACATGGGCAGTTATTTTGCGCCTTTTTTGCCCAACACTCTTCTTGCGACCCTGTTGGCTATTTGCCATGAAACGCTTGATTGTTCAGTGATAACGCTTCAAAGGTTTGTCAATTTGAAGACTGCTGCATCCCTCTGCAAGACATCTCACAATTTTGGACTTTTCAGAGCCCGTCAAATCTCTCTTCTGACCCATTTTGCCAAAGGAAAGGAAGTTGCCTAATAATTAAGCCCACCTTATATAAGGTGTTGATGTCATTATACCACACCCCTCCTCATTACAGAGATGCACATCACCTGAATTACTTAATTGGTAGTTGGCTCTCAAGCCTATACAGCTTGGAGTAGGACAACATGTATAAAAATTATCATTTGATCAAAATACTCATATGCCTAATAATTCTGCACACAGTGTATTCATGATCCTATATATCCAGGAGCCTATCCGCCCACACTTGCAGATTTTTAATAGCAGAGAGACGCATTAAGGTTAGGTTCCCGAAAAATTAGAGATTACCTTGTCATTGGTTTTGGGTTCATTTGCATTGATCAATACATTTGCTAAATATCTCTACTACTTTCAAATATTCATAGCAGTTTTGCAATACCATTTTCATGTATTTCTTTTTTTCCAGATAGCTAAATGTATTTTTCATTGTTCATATTATCCCTATAGCAGTAATGCTTTACCATATTTCATGTTTATAATTTTATAGTGGTTAGTGTGCAGATTATTATCTTTATTATAGTGATGTATTTTTAAGCTAGCACCTAATTGACACATATAGGTGTTCCAGTCAGTCTTTTTTCTGACTACTATATACCATGTAAGGAAATACTGCAAATATAATAATGAACAGCCATTATTGGCCCATTTCCTATTTTCTAGTATTGTAGATTTTGGCTTTATTTATGAGGACAGCACCCATAGATTGGCATCTCTCCGAACACTCTCAGCAGCTCTTACAAATAAACTGGACTGGAAATATTACCATAGCATAACCTCACATACTGTATAAGCCTTGACACGGATAGGAAGAAACATATCAATATACACCAGTAAATTGGCTGCATTTGATCAATCTACAGTACATGATGTATAGGATGCAGCAGCTGAGACGTGCAGTGGGACAGCATTCGTTCTATCATATTACCATTACTGTAACCTGCTCCCCGAGCACCAGATGCTGACAGCTGAGAAGGAAATCATACAAATTTCAGAAAACAACTGCTGTCAATTAAGAAAATCTCTGCTTAATGAAGTAAATAAGTGCACAGTATATAAACTTCAGACACATAACATTAGGACAATAGAGTAACCAGCTCATAAACAACATGACAGATTCAGTCAGATCCTATTTCTCTAATGGGTCCAATGGCCTACTGGAATATCAAGTACCAGTAAATTGCAAACTAATGGGCTATAACCTGTGGCTTTTCTTGCATGCTGAGGTGTAACGACAGTTGGAGGCTCAGGGTTGGAGATTACTTTGTTAAACTGTTTCCTATTTGCTGTTACTTAATATTCCAGATGTTTCTTTCTTAACTATTTGTCATGGTCGTCTCCCTATGTTTATAGACTAGTGACAGGCTTTTGACTGGAGCCTCTCTTTTCCATCTAGACTCCTCATTTAAACAAAGCTTCCTTTCTGTTGGTGGTTTATGAGTTAATGTCTGTTTGGTTGCCAGCACCTCATAGCAGTGCAGGTTTGCGGTAGCTGCTTTGAGCCCACGCCCCTTTAGGTTTAAATAGTGGGCTTTTCCCAGCAGTCCTTGCTGTTGAAAGAATTAATTCTGCTCTGGCCATCTTGGTGGAGAGAGCTGCTGGTGAAGTGTCCTGTGCCCATCTAAATTCTACTTTGGAGTCTGTCTACAGCCGTGATTTTGAGGTTCGTATCCTTCTGTTTACCCCTTGTCTGTCCTTTCTTTCCCTCCTTGTTTATTAGTGCAGCGGTGGGACTAGTGTTCCCCACCAGCCACCTCACTAGCCAAGGTGTTAGCAGGACTAGTGAGAGATTAGGTATCTGGCTTGGCGATGGGTTGAAACACCCCATACAGGGACGCTGTGGAGCTGGGGTAACAACTTACGGTGAGTGCAGGAGGGGTTTCCTCACCCCCCTCCATAGCTGGAGGGCCCACCCTTGTAAAGGTGCCCTGTTGTCCCCCTTGTTCGTTGTGTGTTTTGTAGTGTGTCAGACGCCCGTAGGTCTGAACACCAGTGTTACGCAGTGCTTTCGGACTTCATCATCTCCGAGCGTGACACTATTCATGCATTTCCAGAGTTATAGTTTTACCATAGATGGAAATCCACAGATTGGAGAAAATTCACACATTTCACACGTCCAACATTCACAAATCCGAGAGCAGAATGTGATGTCCGAATCGGCCACGGTTCTTAGATCCTAAACAGCCGATGAAGTTGTTGAGTGCAGGATACCCTCTCATTTTGGCCAACATGGGATGTACTGAGACCAATAATGTTAGTCAAGTGAATCAGGCAATTTAATGTCAAATAAGTTCATGTGCTATTGCATTACTGATCAAATAGCAAAATATAATATAATAATAGTATTAATAATATAAACTGCTATAGAAGATATTGTTCATCCCTTTCAAGACCACAACAATTTTTATTTTTGCTTGTGTTATTTTTTCACTCCGTCTTCCAGGAGGTTTACGATGTTTATTTTCTGTCACTATAGAGCATGAGCAATTGTTTGTTGCAGGAAAAATTACATATTTTAATGGCAGTAGTTAAAGTACCCTATAATGTACAGAAAAAGTAAAAAAGATACATTTGTGAGATTCAAGGGAAGAAAAACAAAGTAATTCTGCAATTTTTGTTCACATTCTGTTATGGTGTTTACTGTACTATAATAATAGCGTTAACTTTGTTTTCTAAGTCAGTATGATAGTAATAATTTCAATCTATACAGTATATCACAATAGTGAGTACACCCCTCACATTTTTGTAAATATTTTATTATATCTTTCCAAGGGACAACACTGAAGATATGACACTGTGATACAATGTACAGTAGTCAGTGTGCAGCTAGTAGAACAGTGTAAATTCGGTGTGCCCTCTAAATAACTCCACACACAGCAATTAATATCAAAACTAATATTCTAGAAAATAAGTGTTGTGGAATTAATACAGCATTATAAGTGAGCAAAAAGCGTAAAATAAAAAAAGTATTTCTCCCAGAAAATTATTGCAATTACACGTTTTGTTTTACACATGTTAATTTACTTTGCGTTTATTGGAATGTAGGAGGTGGTTGGATCACCCCAGTATATTTCAACTAATGTTTAACTGCTGCTGCTTGCTGGAATGTACAGCTGGGGATACAGCAGAGCCGGAGCAGTGCAGCGGTTGGCACGCTCTAGCGACCATCAGTTTTAAGTGTTTTATTGCATATTGTATTTTGCTGTATTTTATTGTAAAATGCGTGTTTTATAGTGTAATCATGACCGCATAATGTAAGGCATAGGAATGTTAAGTAGGAATGTTAGCAGGTATAGATATTAGAGTAAGAGAGGGCTTGAGGATATACAGTGTAATAGATTCTTCCTGTTTGCCATGAAACTGAGAGCCAGGATGGGAGGAGTGTCTGAGATCAGAGGGTTGGATAGTGTGACACTCCAGGAAAAGAGGTAGTTCTGTAAAGAGGTTCCTAGTGCGAGGATGAACTCTGTGCTAGGATCTGTCAGGGAACTGGGGGGTATCCTCCATGGTGTCCGGAGCCTATGGCTCACCTCGTGATGGGCACAGTATAACCATGCAAAGCAGAAATTTGACACGGGAAGCCCTAAAGCCAAGAAACAGGCAAAAAGGCAGAAGTTTAGACTCACCTGCTGGAAGGCTAATACCCAGGGTGAAAGCTAGACAGGAAAAGTACATAACAGAATAGTGGCAGCAGAACAGGATTGTATAGCCATTTATGTCCAGAAGATTGAAAGTCAAATAAAGAATTTGTTGTTGAGTTACAAACAATTTTTCAGTGGGCTGTGCTGTCCTGCTACATCTACAACGGTGACCGGCAGTGGGGTGGCTGACGCACCCCAGTAGACTCAAGCATGTGTCGCATCCCACAGCCGGGGCAGACCACATGACATAATTTCACACCAAACCCCCAAAATAGGGTGAACAAAATTGCTGGCACCCTCAAATTAATATTTAGTTACACACCCTTTAGAATAAATAACCACAATCAATCGCTTTCTATAACCATTAACACGCTTCTTACACCTCTCAACTGGCATGTTGGACCACTCTTCTTTTGCAAACTGCTCCAGGTCTTTCATATTTGAAGGGTGCTTTCTCCCAACAGCAATTTTAAAAACTTTTTTGCACTCCCCCGGCTTGGGCGGAACACATGCACAAGTTCAGGAAAAGAAGTCATACTGGTTTGCGCCAAATGAAGGAGAAAAGCAAAGATGAATTACTTCAACTTGAGACGTCCCTATAATGTCACTATATTACTTGTACACTATACTATGCATTAAACACTATATCCAGAGTTCCTGGTATATATATCTGTATACAGAGCACCTGTTTATAATGTTACTGGTGATCACTGTATTACCTCTACTTTATTCATGATATACAGAGCTTGCATGTATAATGTCATTGGTGATCACTGTATTATCTTTACACTTACACTAGCCACTGTCACTGGTGGTAATATAATTATTAGTAATATGTTTTTTATGCAGTTTTTAGTATTTGGCCACAATGTGGTGGTAACATGTGGTTTGGTCACATGGTAGTGATATTTGACCCTTGTATGTAGTATTATTTGGTCACTAAGTAGTGGTCTTATATGGGCTGGTCATGATATGATGGCACTTATTCCTTGTATATAGTATTATTTGGTCAATACGTAGTAGTAATATGGATTCTGGCTATGATGTGACTGTATTTGCCCTTTCTATGTGATATTATTCTGCTACCTTGTGGTGGTAAGATGTAGTCTTGTCATGATATAGCGGTCTTTGTCCCTTGTATGTAGCATTATTTAGACAGTATATGGTGGTAATATGTGATCTAGTTATAGCGTGGCAGTATTTATCTTTTGTATGTGGTATTATTTGGTCACTATATGGTGGTAATATGTGTTTTTGGACATTGTGTGGCGACATTTGTCCCTTGATACCAAGAAAAACAAAAAGTGGGGTCAGCACTACTGCAAATAAATAGATAAAATTAATAAATGGTTCCGTGCACCACACAAGGAGCAATATATGGAAAAACAGAGAAAGGAAAATTGTGCCTAAATGGGCACTGATCCAGAAAAAATATTAAATATTAGGATGCCTACATATGTCAAACAGCAAATTTTATTTAGTGAAAACATTCCATTAAAAAGTCTTAAAAAACAACACAATGAAAAAGCACACAAAGTGAGCAGTCTGGACAACCCAGAAACCTCCCTAATACATAGTATAATCTAAATACAGGGACCACTGTCAATAATAAACAAGGTACAAAAGAGAGATTATGAGTATACAAGCACATGATATACAGATGAAATAACATTGAATATGACAAGTAACACATGTGCAAAGAAACCGTATAGCATGCTAAAGCAATATTAATAACTATCAGAATAATACCTGTAGAATAAATAGGGATAAATAACCCTAAATCCCTGTAAATGGAGGGTATTGTCCCTCATATTTATCCCTTGATGTGGCATTATCTGGTCACTACGTGGTGGCAATATGTGATCTGGTCATGGTGTGGTGGTATTTATCTCCTGTATGTGACATATTATGGTATATTAGTCTTGATACAGAGGATTGTGTTGAGTATGGCGATAACTCTCTGCTATCAATAAGAAGATTCTTTATTTCTAATAGAGATTAAATACTTGGAAGTTTAACCCCTTCCTGTCCAGTGACTGTTGCACAGAGGCAGAGATACTCTTACTGGGGTTATCTGGTGAAAATAAGTAATCACCTATCCACAGGATAATTGATAACTTATTGATTGGTTGGGTCCGACTGCTGGGACTGTACCAATCGACAGAAGAAAAACCGGAGGAGACGGAGAGTTGTACTGCTCAAAAAAAGTATTTTTTTATTAATCATTACACAAACAGATAATAAATACCGTATGTGAATATAAATCAAAAACAAAAAAAAGAAAAGGCACAGATGAGGGGTACATAGATGGAAGGCAGTAACATGGCCTCAGGATGTCGAAAAGAGGGCCTATCACATCAATTATATAATAACCAAAAATTAAAAAGTTCAATTGATATAAAATGAAACTGACACAGATGAAAATACTGCTGTAATGGAATACAGAGGGATAAAGTGCTATGTGCTAGCATCAACAACTCTCACTCGTATTACTATACATAGATCAATGCTGTAATGCTATACTTAAAGAGAGTACTCTTTTTGATATCCTGAGGCCATGGTACTGCCTTTCCATCTAAGTACCCCTCATCTGTGCCCTTTCTTTTTTATTTATATTCATGTATTTATTATCTGTTTGTGTAATGATTAATACAAATACTTTTTTGAGCAGTACCACGCTCTTTCTTTTCTGGGTTTTCTCATGTTTTCTTGAGTTGCCCATATGTCGTGAGTAATCCTTTATTTTTTTGCATCTTCCTGACATTTATGCTGTTTTTCATGGATTTTCTGTTTATTAACCAATCGCCAGAATGTGGAACTTTTATCCCCAATAGAATGGAGCGACATGTTCTACTCGACCACTGATCCATTCATTTTCTAAGTGACTACCATCGCTGCACTTGGCTTTTTATGGTAGCCCAAAAGTGGATGAATGGAATGGGTGTAAGATGTCCAATATGTTGTTCTATTTTACAAAGGGGATTTTAGTGCCATTGCAGAAATTAATTCTCCATTCTTCCAATCAGTGCGGTTCCCATCATATCCCACTGATCAATGAGTTATCACCTATCCTATGGATCTTGTGGATTGGCGAAAACTTGTTCTCACCAAAGAACTCCTTTAATGCAAGCTTCCGTAATTGTACATCACTGTTAAAGTATGAGCACAGTAGATTTGAAGGAACCACCTATATTTTAGAGTCAGTCCTTCACTATAACGGGGATAATGGATAGCGTAGAGTGGGCCCCTAGAGCCAATTCCTCCTGTTGGCCCCAGATATCACAGTCTGACCCTGCTAGTGTAATTACCCAAACTTTCTATTATTTAACTCTATTGCTTCCACCCATTCTGTGTTTAAGATTTTATAGGATTAATTGAAAACGATTTCTATTGAGTTTTTATACAATGACTCCTTTCTTTGATCTATAGGAATAACAGCAAAACATAAAAAAGATGATTTGACAAAGAAAACTTTACAATTTTTGGGTTGCTTGGCAACATAAGTGAAAATTCCTTAGCAGTGCAGAAGCATTGTATAACCAAACAGTGCAATCTGAAGCTAGCGCAGCAAAGTCTGTAATATGCTCCAGTCTATCACAAGAGATCGTACAAGTTATTTAGTAATTTAGATTCAGCATAACTGACTGATAAGAAAGAAAGCGCAGCACATAGTGGTAGAAGGCGTCTCCATAGAGATATATTTTTTACTATAGAAAGCTAATAAAAACCTAATATATTCAAGATGGCCACATGACTAAAAGGTCTAAAACCACAAGAGAACACTTTAAGCATTTGAGAACAATGATTGAGCAGACTTCTAGCTGATAGATAGACCTCTGTAATGTAGGTCACTGCATAATCACGTTCTTTAATAAAGACATAAAGGGAAAACTGGGCATTGGGTAGATTAGCAAAGACATCTATTATATATAAAATATTTCACAAGTTTAAAAAGTTCTTGAATAAGTTAATTCAAATTCTGACTTTTTTTGCTATTATATTACATTGCACTTAAATGATAACTTTACTTTTAAGTAACTTTTCAGAATTAGGTGTCCTGTGTGTGTACGTGAGGAATAACACTTTTTCTGTCCATTACGTTACTTATATCCTGGAAAGTGATGAGCGGACCTGTGGAAGTTTAGTTTAAAAAGTTTGGTTTAGGACCCAGACTTGATCCAAACTTGACCCTGGGTCTGGAACCCCATAGAAGTCAGTTGTGACCTGAACTTCTGTGCTGTAAAATGGTTGTAGTAAGAGCTAGAGGGCTACAAATAGAAGCAAAATTAGTGCAATTGCCCTCCAAAATATGTGGATAGGCAATAAATAAAAAAGACAAATGACGTGGGGTCCCACTTATTTTTCATAACCAGCGTAGGTAAAGCAGACATCTGTTGGCTGCATCTCTCCACTGTCAGATTTACCTTGGCTGGTTATCAAAAAATAGAGGGGATCCCATGCCCCCTTTTTTAAAATTATTTAAATAAATAATAAAAAAAAAGACATGGGCTCCTCCCTATTTTTGACAACCAGCCAAGGTAAAGCATAACACTGGAGGCTGATATTATCAGGCTGGGAAGGTCAAGGATTATTTGGTCCCTGGTTGACTAAAAATAGAAGCCCGCAGCCTCCCCAGAGGAGGCGTATCCATTAGATGCACCAATTCTGTTGCTTTGCCTGGCTCTTCCTGATTGCTCTCATGCAGTGGCAATTTTTGGGTTGATGTAAGCTGTAAATTGACAGCAAGTATCAAGTCCAGAGTTTAGAAATGAATAGGTATCTATCAAACACCCCCAATACTAACTTGGCAAGTGAATAGTTAAAAACACACACACACACACACACATAGGAAAAAATAGTTTATTTGAATAAAGACTCCCTTGCACTCCGTCATTCACAAATTTATTAACTGAAAAAACTCATTGAAGTTCCGAATCCAATTGGGGAATAAAGACTCCCCCACAATCCCTTGTTCACCAATTTGTTAATTATAAAGAAATCCTCAAAGTTCCAATAGTATATTATCCCATAACGGCCATCGAATTCTTTGGAGCTTTGTTCAGAGTATGTTCTCAGAAGAAGGCTCCATTGAACACTTCCAGTGAGCAGAAGGCTTCAAATTTCTGATGCTCGAGAGAAATTCTGGGCCTGCTGCTGACCAACAGTGACCTATGGAGGTTCATTCTGAGAACATTCTCAGAACGAAGCTCCATAGGAATCTATTGGCGTCGTTGGACATTACACTATTGGATTATGTTGGATATTCTATGATTTCTTATTAATTAATAAATTGGTGAATGAGGGAGTGTTGGGGAGTCTTTATTCAAATTAACTATTAACTCTACACTTGACAGGTTAATAATGAAGGTGTCTGATAGGCGCCTATCCATTACTAACCCTAACTCCTGTCAACTCACAGCTGACATCAGCCCAAAAGGTATTACCCAAATTGCCTCCGCACCAGGGCAATTGTGAAGAGCCAGGTAAAGCACCAGAATTGGCTCTTCCAATGGAGGCTGGGGGCTGCTATTTTTAGGATGTAGGGGGCCAAATAACCCTGAGCCCTCACAGACACCAACTCTCTGTTTTACCTTAGCTGGTTATAAAAAATAGGAGGGACCCCACACATTTTTTTTAAATTATTCATTTAAATAATGAAAAAAAACAGCATGGGATCCCCTTTATTTTTGACAAGTTGAAGCAAACAGTTGAGGGCTGCAACCTACAGTTTTCTGCTTTACCTGCGCTGGTTAGCATACAGTGCCTACAAGTAGTATTCAACCCCCTGCAGATTTAGCAGGTTTACACATTCGGAATTAACTTGGCATTGTGACATTTGGACTGTAGATCAGCCTGGAAGTGTGAAATGCACTGCAGTAAAAAAGAATGTTATTTCTTTTTTTTATTTTTTTTTTTAAATTGTGGAAAGTTTATTCATAGGGTCATTTATTATTCAACCCCTCAAACCACCAGAATTCTGTTTGGTTCCCCTAAAGTATTAAGAAGTATTTCAGGCACAAAGAACAATGAGCTTCACATGTTTGGATTAATTATCTCTTTTTCCAGCCTTTTCTGACTAATTAAGACCCTCCCCAAACTTGTGAATAGCACTCATACTTGGTCAACATGGGAAAGACAAAAGGAGCATTCCAAGGCCATCAGAGACAAGATCGTGGAGGGTCACAAGGCTAGCAAGGGGTACAAAACCCTTTCCAAGGAGTTGGGCCTACCTGTCTCCACTGTTGGGAGCATCATCCGGAAGTGGAAGGCTTATGGAACTACTGTTAGCCTTCCACGGCCTGGACAGCCTTTGAAAGTTTCCACCCGTGCCGAAGCCAGGCTTGTCCGAAGAGTCAAGGCTAACCCAAGGCTAACCCAAGGCTAACCCGGGAAGATCTCATGGCAGTGGGGACATTGGTTTCAGTCAATACCATAAGTAACGTACTCCACCGCAATGGTCTCCGTTCCAGACGAGCCCGCAAGGTACCTTTACTTTCAAAGCGTCATGTCAAGGCTTGTCTACAGTTTGCTCATGATCACTTGGAGGACTCTGAGACAGACTGGTTCAAGGTTCTCTGGTCTGATGAGACCAAAATCGAGATCTTTGGTGCCAACCACACACGTGACGTTTGGAGACTGGATGGCACTGCATACGACCCCAAGAATACCATCCCTACAGTCAAGCATGGTGGTGGCAGCATCATGCTGTGGGGCTGTTTCTCAGCCAAGGGGCCTGGCCATCTGGTCCGCATCCATGGGAAGATGGATAGCACGGCCTACCTGGAGATTTTGGCCAAGAACCTCCGCTCCTTCATCAAGGATCTTAAGATGGGTCGTCATTTCATCTTCCAACAAGACAACGACCAAAAGCACACAGCCAATTAAACAAAGGCCTGGTTCAAGAGGGAAAAAATCAAGGTGTTGCAGTGGCCTAGTCAGTCTCCTGACCTTAACCCAATTGAAAACTTGTGGAAGGAGCTCAAGATTAAAGTCCACATGAGACACCCAAAGAACCTAGATAACTTGGAGAAGATCTGCATGGAGGAGTGGGCCAAGATAACTCCAGAGACCTGTGCCGGCCTCATCGGGTCTTAGAAAAGACGATTATTAGCTGTAATTGCAAACAAGGGTTATTTCACAAAATATTAAACCTAGGGGTTGAATAATAATTGACCCACACTTTTATGTTGAAAATTTATTAAAATTTAACTGAGCAACATAACTTGTTGGTTTGTAAGATTTATGCATCTGTTAATAAATCCTGCTCTTGTTTGAAGTTTGCAGGCTCTAACTTATTTGCATCTTATCAAACCTGCTAAATCTGCAGGGGGTTGAATGCTACTTGTAGGCACTGTATATTGGTGGGAGCCCACATCTTTTTTTTCCCTTATTGTTCAGAGCAGCGTGCAGATATCTTTTACATGCAATAAAGCTTGTTGATTGGCTGTGCTGCAGCCTTTTAACAAATGTTATTAGCATACGAACAGCACCCAAACTCCGTCAATGTTTGAGTCCGTGTTTGAGTTCGTGACTAGGACACCCGATGTCTGACACGAACCCCAAACTTTATCTTTCAGGTTTGCTCATCCTGGATTGTCACCAGAAATGACTGCTTCATGCTCTATTATTTCTCCCTTAGACAGTGTATCACTTAGAGGCTAATGCCTGCTGTTTGGGGCTGCATTTGGCATTCATGCTGCCCTAGGCACTTTAAATTGTCACGCCCCTTACTGACAAGTCAAACTATGAGTATGTGCACATGATATCTATTTAAAGGGAACCAATCATCAGGATTTTCATATATAACCTAAAGCCAGTGCTATACTGGCACTATCAGGCTGATTCTCTACATACCATTAATGGTCAGCTCGGATGTTTAGACTTTCAAATCCAAGAAAGTAGATGCTTAGTGTGAACACACTTGAGGAGACTAATTCCAATATAAAATCTAATTTTATTAAAGAATAAACATACAATATAAAATGTATTTTCCATAAAGTCAAATAATGAGGTAGGTGGATTGAAAATACACCCACCCATCTGGGAAACTAGCCACAATAACCCATCATTACTCCATAGCCTAAGTGATAAATACTGACTCAAGTGAGCTTGTACTGGAGGCACACCATGGGAACACTTAATCTAACATAGAGACAAATAGTTCATAACTTACCCATGGTGTAAAAGAAGAGGGTATAAGCTGGCAGTCCCAGAATGAGTGAGTGGGCAACCTTTCTCCCGGACGCGCGTTATCGCCAAATGCTTCCTCAGCGGGGTGCAGGCAGGTGAATGTGCCACTCATAATACTCCCCATTTTATCCAAGAAAGTGAAGTTTAAAAATTTGTCAGCTTTTGAGTGACAGTTGCACCGCAGCAGATAATAGCAGGGTGGGTTATGCACATGGATTCCCACCCCCCTGCCTAATGTTCCGCCCTCTCTTACTGGCTCTATGCTAATTTTTCTATTCAGTAAGATGGCATCGGAGTTGAAGCCTGCTCATAGCACTTTTCTACAGCGCCATCTTTCTGAAGCCCGTGTTACCCCCTGTTACTAGGTGTCTGGGGGCAGCACAGTGTTCTAGGGCAGCACAGTGTCCAGGGGTGGCATGATGTCCTATTCTGTAGCTAATCGCTAACATCAGCTGATCTCCACTCCTGTTGTGACTGCACGCGCTCTGGCGGTCACAACGAGAGCTGAAGAAGCGAGGTCGCATGCGCCACACTCTCAGCCGCAAGAATATAATAATGGGGTAACACAAAAATCATAATGAGGCCTACAATGAAAGAAAAACAGTACCTATAGTCAAATAAAGTGGATCTCCACTCCTGTTATGACCATGTCGCGGGCGGGGAGGAGGGTGCCGGCACCGCGCTCACCCCTCTGCTCGGGTCCGGCTGCTGCTGCTCAGTGGTGGCTCGAGCGGTGGGCCGGATCCCGGGAGTTCTCGAGCGGCACTCCTCGCCCGTGAGTGAAAGGGGTTTTGTTGGGGAGATTGTCCGTGACGCCACCCACGGTTGTGGTGATTTGTAGCACCACTGCTGCTCAATATGGGGATCCCGGGAGTGGTGATGAGGAGCAGCCAGGTGTTGTGTTGCCCCTCCGTGGGTAGGGGTTGGTGATCCCGGGGCCCAGTGATGGTGTGGAAGGGTGCAGGGCCTGGTGGGCGCAGGGACGCGGGGGCAGCGCTGTGCCTTGCGGCACTGTGGTACTCACTCAGCCTGAGACTTTGACACAGTTTTACGGTAAACCACACGGCTGGAAAGACGGTTCCCACGGACGGCTGCACTTGCTCTCCCAGCAGGTAACGGTGATGTCCCTCTGACCTGCACCTGATGTTTCTAAGTTGGTAGCGATGGGTTCCGACCGGTAACCCGCTCCCCGGCTTGGATATGGGCCGGAGGAGCTCTACTTTGCCCGCAGACGCTGGCCCTGAGGAGCTGGTGCCCTGGCGGTGGCGGTGTTCCTCACTAATGGTTGGACGGTTGTCTTCAATCGAGACTTGGTTGTTGGGGGATCGACGTCCCCTTCACTGACGGATTCGGCAAATTATGGCGACTCCTAGCCTTGCCGGGGTCCGAGAGGCCCCTGCCCTGGTGCTGACTGTCCTTCGTATACTGCTCCAGACCGCCGGGCCACTACTCGACCGCGGTCCTTCCAGCAACCTCCGAGCAGTCCCCCTCCAGACGATCACCGCTGTTGCTGACCTTGCTGACCTGTCCTGCACTTAGCTGGACTCACTTCAGGCCTTTCTACGCTCACTTTTGTTCCTTTTCTTCTTTGCTCCACTACCACTTCACTTTCACTTAGCTGTTTACTCCTTCCTCACTCTAGCTCTTCCCTGAGCTGACTTCCACTCCTTCCACTTCCTCCTCCAAACTCTATCTGCCTGGTTCTTCCCGCCTCCAGGGCTGTGTACTCCTCGGTGGGCGGAGCCAACCGCCTTGCCCACCCCCTGGTGTGAACATCAGCCCCTGGAGGAAGGCAACAAGGATTTTGGTAGCTTTGGTGTTCCTAACTGGGATGTAGGGTGTGGTGGTGTGATGACCTGTGACCCCTGGCTTGCCCAGGGCGTCACAACCACGCACGCTCCGGCGGTCACAACGAGAGCTGAAGAATCGAGGCCGCATGCGCCGCACTCTCAGCCACAAGAATATAATAACGGGGTAACACAAAAATCATAATGAGGCCTACAATGAAAGGAAAACAGTACCTATAGTCAAATAAAGTGGAGGTTCAAAGATGTATTGCTCCCACTGGTACTGCATGCCTTGACTATGTGCAAGGCATATTGAAATCTGAAGAGTACCAATGGATTTTATGCAAGTCTTGTGTACCGCCCTGAGAGGGGCCCGGCCGCTCTCCGCTGCTTGGGCCGAGCCGCTCGAGGTCCGGGCTCGGGTTGTCGATGGCTCGAGCGCCTCTGGACCGGGTGCCACGTCGCTCTGTTAAGGGGAGGCAGTGGGGTGGTGGTGGTGTGGGACAAGGTGCACAGCTGGGGGTGCTGCGTTGTCGTCGGACAGTTCGTGATGCCACCCACGGGTCGTGGTGACGGGATGCACCACCGCTGTGGCTGGAGTGAAGGGGCTCATCCGGGATCGGTGTTGTGGCCGCAGCCTAGATGTTAGCCCCTCCGTGGATAGGGGCGGTGTGTCCCGGGGCCCGGTGAGGGATTGGCGACGGTGTTGTTGTCAGGATGCCGTGCTGCGGTGCGTTGAGCTGCCGGAGGAGCCCTCGGTTGCCTGCAGGCGCTGGCCCATCAGATGTTTAGCCTTTGGCGGTGGCTCTCACCCGGTATCAGTGGGCTTTTGCCTTCTTTCGGGACTTTGGGTGAGGATGAACCCGTGAGGTCCAGACTGAAATCAGTTAATTTGCCTATACTCAGTGGCTTCTAAGCTAGGACGGGGTCTGAGTACCCGGTTTCTGGTGCTCCTGTAAACGGTTGACTCCCCGGTTCAGGGTCGGCGGGCTCCAACCCTGGCCTGGTCCCTACGGTTCCGCCGGTTGCTGTACCGGTACTCCTGCAGGCGGCCACCACCGTCTGCCTGCCTGACGTTACTGGGATCCCAGGCTCCAACCCGGGTCCCTGACAGCTCTGCTCCTCTACACCTCCTGTCACTGTCACTCTACAGCCTAACCTGTTTGTATTTCCTGCCTCAGGACAGTAGTCTCCTCAGTGGGCGTGTCTTCCGCCTGACTCCACCCACCTGGTGTGCCCTACTTGCCCTGAGGGAGGCATCAGGTCTCCCCTTCGGGTGACTGATATGTCCTCACAAGGGATGGGGGTGTGTGTGTAATGTGGTAGGTGTTGATACCTGTGACCCCTGGGGTACAGGGCATCGCACTTGCAATAAATTAGAAGGAATACCAATACACCCTGGAAAAATAGGGCCTCAGGGCAACAGGAAGACCCTAGGCTTCAAATAGATTGAAGCAGGTGTTTGTAAGAGGGTGACCTACAGTTGTGTACACCCCCCCAAAGACGTCAATGATTTTAGTGCCTAATGTGAGCTGTAAGGTTAATTGTGCAGAGTTTTATACTAGAATATGTAATGTATAATAATGTTGGTAAGATATTCTAATGTATGAGACTCAGCATTGTGGGTGTCAGGTATAGACTAAAAGGCATGAGTTTATATGACCTGAAGTACAGAAACCGGTTACAAGAGGTTCCTGGTTGATCCTGGTTAAGGTTAGATTTCCCCTGAGTGAGTTAGGGGTAATGTGGGCTTTACACGGTACAATCTATCGTGCGATTGCACGAGCGATCGTACCCGCCTCCGTCATTTGTGCGTCATGGGCAATTAGTTGCCTGTGGCGCACAAAGTCGTTAAACCCCCATCACACGTACTTACCTGCTGAGTGACCTCGCTGTGGGCGGCGAACATCCTCTTCCTGAAGGGGGAGGGACGTTCGGCGTCACAGCGACGTCACACAGCGGCCGGCCAATAGAAGCGGAGGGTTGGAGATGAGCGGGACGTAAACATCCCGCCCACCTGCTTCCTTCCGCATAGCCGGCGGGATGCAGGTAAGCTGTGTTCATCATTTCCGGGGTGTCACACGGAGCGATGTGTGCTGCCCCAGCTACAATGAACAACCGGCGCCATTAAAAATAAACAATTTTTTAAAAATAAGCCACGAGTACACGACTCACGATTTGTGACCGATTCAGCATCGCTCGGAGGTGTCACACGAAACAACGTCGCAAGCATTGCCGGATGTGTGTCACTAAAACCGTGACCCCGACGATGCATCGCACGATATCTCGTCTCGTGTGACGCCCGCATAAGTCTAGCCAGACCAGGGGGGGGGGGCAGAGTGTAGGGAGATGTAGTTCCTGGTTAAGAGTTGGGCACTGTGTACGGAGAGAAGGCGAGAATATCAATCAGAGAGGCACAGGAATAGGAGGAGACCGTGAGACCAGAATGAGAATTGGTCGCTAACTCTCCACAGCCAAGCAGATAAGGGGACCCTTACCAGCAAGCTTATGAGAGGTGCAGAGACAGTGGTTGATCAGCGTAGAACAGGTACCTTAAGAATGATAAGGCTGCCCAGCGGAAGCATATTAGCACAAGGCATCAGTTCTATGAGCAGTCATGAAGAGTAGCAATGCAGTGCTAGAGGTGAGCAGTTGTAGCATTATACCTGGACCCTGATGACTAATTACCAGTAGGATGCAGTACCACTAAATATACTGTGATTCTGTGGTGGCCTCTGTGATTGAGAATAAGAAACTGCCTAATCCCCTTGTTGAAGAACTGGTCTGTGTTAGGCCTCAGCTCTACTTGCATATTGCTTCCGATGTGAAAGAACGTAAACAATATGCTGATGACCCTTGGTATAGGCTCTGCTACAAACGTAAGCTGAGTGTCATGCGGCTGTGATCCAATCTTGCAATCAGATCACAGGTACAGGGAAGAAGTAGACAATTCTTTCTCCCTCTTATCTGCTGCCTGTCTATTCATATATCACACTACACTCATATGACATCCGAGTGCAGTGCGATGTTTCACACGCACCCCTAGAATTGTATGGGTGCATGCGAGCCGAGACTCACTGACAAATGAAGCATGCTATAGAATTTCTCAGAATCTTAATTTTTTAGGGGTACCTCAAATCAATATTCTATCAGAAAAATACCTATTCACTTTGAGTGACAAAGAAGAATTTTTTTTAAAAAATTATTTACTTTATTTGGATATATTAAAAAGGAGTCCTTTGACCCAAACATACAATACACCAAAAAATGAATATCAATAATACATAAAATAAAAGACAATAGGTAGTCTCACCCACTTCATTAGAGACAAACAGAGAGGTTTTAGAGTGGATGGCTACCAATACTTCCACCCGGGAAAGCGTCAATACTCAGAGAGACGGGTAGGACTATATTCTATCCCTAGTCTTCCCCTCAAACAATGTCCCTACCTAACAATGGAGCACATCCTAAATTAAACGATGCCCCCATTCCTCGGCGGCTCGCCCTTAACAATCCCTTCTCTATCCCTCTTAGATAGTAATATAAACGTCTCAAAAAGTGGTGAGTACCACCATTATCTCTGGCACATCCACATTACAAGGGTTAAATTAGTAAAGGCAAACAATAGTTATGAGGAAGGAGCTATCCCTCAATGATCTTCCTCGACGACTTGCCTTAAAAATGACCCTGTACTCCTGAGATATATATCAGCTCATGAATACTAATAATTCAGAAATATGGAAGTGTAGAACCCTCCCTTTTCCATTCACATGACCCACTCCTGGTCACTCTATTGAACAAGGGTCTCACAAGATATAAACTCTAAAATCCATAGATAGGTCTGTCAATAGGTCCACCAGCTATTGACAGACCTATCTATGGATTTTAGAGTTTATATCTTGTGAGACCCTTGTCCAATAGAGTGACCAGGAGTGGGTCATGTGAATGGAAAAGGGAGGGTTCTACACTATTTAACCCCTTCACGACCGGCCGATTTTTCGCTTTCCGTTTTTTTTTTCGCCATTCTTTTTCTGAGAGACGTAACTTTTTTATTTTTCAGTCAATATGGTCATGTGAGGGCTCATTTTTTGCGGAACGAGCTGTACTTTTAAATGAAACCATCAGTTTTCCCATATAGTGTACTAGAAAATGGCAAAAAAATTCCAAATGCTGAAAAATTGCAAAAAAAGTGCGATAGCACTATGGTTTTTGAGATATTTTATTCACTGTGTTCACTATATGGTAAAACTGATGTGTGGGTGTGATGCCTCAGGTCAGTGCGAGTTCGTAGACACCAAACATGTATAGGTTTACTTTTATATAAGGGGTTAAAAAAAAATCGGAAGTTTCTCCGAAAAAAGTGGCGCACGTTTTACGCCATATTCCGTGACCCGTAGCGTTCTCATTTTTCGGGATCTTAGGCTCAATGATGGCTTATTTTTTGCGTCTCGAGCTGACGTTTTTAACGGTACCATTTTTGCGCAGATGCTACGTTTTGATCGCCTCTTATTGCATTTTGCGCAAAAGTTGTCGCGACAAAAAAACGTCGTTTTGGCGTTTGGAATTTTTTTGCCGCTACGCCGTTTACTGATCAGATTAATTGATTTTATATTTTGATAGATTGGGCGTTTCTGAACGCGGCGATACCAAATGTGTGTATATTTTTTATTTTTTTAACCCTTTAATTTTCAATGGGGCGAATGGGGGGTGATTTGAACTTTTAGGTTTTTTTGTTTTTTTTTAATTTTTTAAAACTTATTTTTTAACTTTTTTTTTTTATTTTACTAGTCCCCCTAGGGGGCTATTGCGATCAGCATTCCGATCGCTCTGCAGTATCTGCTGATCACAGCTGCAAGGCTGTAAACAGCAGATACGCTCTCTTTCTCTTTTGCTGTGCCCCGGGCACAGCGAAAGTGAAACTAAGTCAGGTGTAGTACAGGAGTCATCACATGACCCTGTGCTACCATGATAACTATCGGGAGTCACGTGATCGCGTCACGTGACTTCCGGTTTCGGCGGTAAGTAAAAACTTTACCGCGATCGCGCTTATAATGGCGCTGTCATGTATTGACAGCGCCATATAAGGGGTTAATCGGCACGAGCAGATAACGATTCTGCTCGTGCCTAGCAGGCACACATCTCAGCTGTGAAAATCAGCTGAGATGTGTGCCGATCACGGCATGCTGCCGCCGGAGGACCGCGGGCAGTAAGATTATGTCATTTAGGACGTAATTTTACGGCCCGCGGTCGTTAAGGGGTTAAACCCCAGTGTCAGAGCAATGGTGTGTCACACCGCTCTGATCCTGGAGGCTTTAACACCTAAGGTAAATGATTTACTTCTATAACTGGTCTGTCTAAACATGAGTTAATATGCTGGTCTCATACAAAAATGGGGGTTGTCTTGCTAGGGACTAGCTTCTTCTTTTATTATGTGTACTATTAGGTTTTTGGATTAAAAGGCTTATGAATTTGTTTTTGACTCTGATATTGATCTTGTCATAACAGGCTATTATGCTTCTTTGAAAAATGAAAAAAATCTCCTGATGAGCTCCGTCGGCTACTGTGTATGGAGTGAAACGCGTTGAGATGAGACATGATGAGATGAGCTATAAATGAGATCCTGAAAAAATGAAATAAAATTACATGGACTCTGGATAAAGATCATGATGGGCAAGATTTGACGAGATCATGTGAAGATGAAATGTAATCATATGGACTCGGTTTAAAGAAATTATTGGAGGTCTCTAGGCACCTAGAAGACAGAATTGGAGATAAGTGGATAAGTTCCATATTTCTGAATTATTAGTATTCATGAGCTGATATATATCTCAGGAGTACAGGGTCATTTTTAAGGCAAGTCGTCGAGGAAGATCATTGAGGGATAGCTCCTTCCTCATAACTATTGTTTGCCTTTACTAATTTAACCCTTGTAATGTGGATGTGCCAGAGATAATGGTGGTACTCACCACTTTTTGAGACGTTTATATTACTATCTAAGAGGGATAGAGAAGGGATTGTTAAGGGCGAGCCGCCGAGGAATGGGGGCATCATTTAATTTAGGATGTGCTCCATTGTTAGGTAGGGACATTGTTTGAGGGGAAGACTAGGGATAGAATATAGTCCTACCCGTCTCTCTGAGTATTGATGCTTTCCCGGGTGGAAGTATTGGTAGCCATCCACTCTAAAACCTCTCTGTTTGTCTCTAATGAAGTGGGTGAGACTACCTATTGTCTTTTATTTTATGTATTATTGATATTCATTTTTTGGTGTATTGTATGTTTGGGTCAAAGGACTCCTTTTTAATATATCCAAATAAAGTAAATAATTTTTTTAAAAAAAATTCTTCTTTGTCACTCAAAGCGAATAGGTATTTTTCTGATAGAACAAATGAAGCATGCTGCAATTAAAGTATATTCTTAGGCCTATATGGCATGAGAAAAGAATTGCATATGGACACTGTGTTATAGTTTAACACTAGAACTACTGGACTCGTGACACCTATATAGAAATACATGGTGCAAAGTAGTCAAAATGACTACCTCAGTAGTTCTAGTGTTAATACTGGTTTACCGGATTACACTCATCCAAGTAAAACGCAAGTGGAACCGATGCCTTAGAGTGAAGAACGGAAGCATAATGCTGCATGAAAAACTGTATTTAAAGTTATCTACAAGTTTAGTGAAAGAAGTTGGTATAGTTTGTTGTGGACTCTCTCTGAATGACACTAACAGAAGCGGTACCATACTGTGTCTCCTTGGAGACCCTTGCCAATTAAAATTCCCAAACCATGGGGGAAAGCTTCTTCAACCTGTTTTGGAGGAAAGTAAACCACAAGTCCATTGGCATAATAACTAATTTGCCTGTCAAAAGAAAATACTGACTGTTCTCAAAATGAGCAAGGCCTGGATTGGACCCAACTTCTCAACCTTAACGGATGACATTAGCAGAACATAAAGTCAATTCAAATGTTTTTTTTTTTTTTACTAGTGTATTCCCATGCACCCCTTCCCATCCCCAAAACGTTTACTGTTCATGGTTTATTATATTGTTTGTCCACCTTCTCCTCCTCCACCATGATAATGTGGAGCCCCTGAGTGTCAAGTGCCACAGGGTACTACATCTTACCCCGGATTCCTGGAAGATCAAGGCTGGTAAACATCACAACACACACACAAATCCACGCCCTTTTTCCCAGACTGGGTGACAGGCTAGAGATGGAACTGACAGATGGCCACATATTGGTTGGGACATATCCAATCCACTAGTCAGAAACTTGGAAGGAGGAGGGGCTAATCAGTGGAGTGGACAGAAGACGGACATCTTGTGAGATAGTAAAAAGTCAAACAGACAGTCAGTCAGAAGTTGACCTGCTGACGGAAAAAGTGTAAAGTGACTACTGATTAAAAAGGAGTACGGTTGCCAGGGAGAGTACAGTGCGAGTAGTCACTGGACCGAGCACCGTCGGGGTACAGAGCCCTAGTTCAGGAAGATGCTTCAGACTCACCTGATAACAATCTGCCCGGTGAGGGGACTATCAAGGACCTTATCAATGTTAGTTTCCAGAGCACAGCAGCAGAGAGGGAACCTGGAAACGGGGACAGAGGTACGACCCAAGAGAGGTTCAAGCTACCTGCCATACGGGGCAGGACGGAGACAACAGGAGGGGACCCCAAAAAAAGTGGGAAAGGAAAAAAGGTGAACATCTGTGACGCAGACCACCCACACATGGAATGTTCCCAGGGCAAGGGTTACGTGCACCTTTTTTCGGTGTATTCTCATACACCCCTTGCCATCAAAAAAATAGGATATGCTTCAAGGTTTATTATTTCTTGTCCCCCTCCTCCTCTTCTATATAAACAAGGCCATCATGTGGCCCTTGCTACAAATTTTTAAATGGCCATCAGGCGGCCCTTACTGATAAATTTTGGAGGGCCATCAGGTGGCCCTCAATCAACTGACAAAAATTTGAGGAATCAACCAAGATGGTGGGCGGCTATGACACCATAATCAGCATAACCATTTTATTTCTTTGTCTACTCAAACACTTGCTGCTCACAATTAAAGTGGAAGCTTTGCATGTGGACTTTGTGGAGATGGAGAAGGTACAAAGGGTGCTACATACTTGCATATCCATTCCTGACTGCTTGCCCTGGAAATGTTGCCGTTTAAGATTGTGGACCTGATGAGGGTGGCCATCCTTGGGTGCTCAGTCCCCAGCCGCCAATATATTTCAGACCACCATTCCAGACTTGTGCAATGTGAGTCGATCTGACCATTACAAACCATCCGAGCCACTACAGTGTTTGTTGCATCAGAACTGATAGACCTTGTCATGAGCCAACTTTTTGACTCTGTTATTTTGCCTGGATGTCCAACTCTTGGGTTTTGAATGAATAGATGAATTTAATTTCATATTCTTTCAATCTCACTGAGCTTGATCTATTTTGCACAGACGAATGAGCAAAAATGTCAGCTTCTACATCTGCATTTGGAAGAGACATACCTAAAAACACAGCAACAGCAGTAATTGCAGCGAAAAGTGGTCCTACAAAGAATTGACTCAGTGTGGGCTGAATACAAATGCCCTCCACAATTTTCAGATTTATATTTTGTAAATATTTAGAAAATCATGTATCATTTAATTTACAATTCACAAATACTTGCTACTCAGTGATGGTATATCACATAAAATCGCAATAAAATACATTTAAGATTGTGGGTGTAATGTGACAGAAATGTGGAAAAATTCACAGGGTATTTTTTTTTTCGAGGCACTTTGTATACTTGATTCATGACTAACTGTGACTGCTACCTCATCATGATCTGCATTCTTTCTTATGATGAGTTATTTTGCAGTATCTTTTTAATTCTATCACCTTTGCCGCAAATTATGGTGAAAGTTTATAGAGAACGATTGTTGTCACCTAATGTAGAGTATGGAAACCTACTTCATTGTTTTCAGATTGCTCCTCTAGATGGCACTGTGCCACTTTCTGCTCCTGTTCAAATTTCCATGTTCCTGGGAAACAGTTATAATAATACAAAAATTAGCAATTCACATGATTAGCAAGAAATAATGATTATTATCTGCCTTTCCTGCTCTTTTTAAATAATGAAAACCTTTATCTATTCTCTAATTCAAAGACTTTGCTCTGAAACTGGAAATTCATAGGAAGTGAACCAGATTAGCTCTTTCTATACTTAAATAGTGATGTGAATCTTATCAAAATAATATGCAAAGCCTGTCTAGTTATCTCTCCTTCTATCATTCTATTGTCTATCAGATATATTTCTGCCCATACATCCTCCTACTTTAAGATGTCGAAAAACTGAATTTGTCATTTAATTCTTTCAGGTTCTGTTGCTCGTGACTTGTGATAGCTTTATAAATTAAGATAACACAATGGGCTCTAAGAAAAAAATCTCTTATGACACATTATAACTAGGGATGAGCGAATTCAAACGGTAAATTACAGAGTTCGAACTCAAACACGGACTTTTCACGGAAGTCTGCGTAGGAGTTTGCATGGTGTTTTTATGCTGAATAAAACTTGTTGAAAGGCTGCAGCACCTGGATGCTACTGGGAACAAAATAGGTAAAAAAAAAAAAATCTTTGGTACCTCCTATTTTTGATAACCAACCAATGTAAAGTAGACAGCTGCGCGCTGGAGCCTTCAACTGTCTGCTTTCCCTTTGCTGTTTATCAATAATAGAGGGGATCCCACACCGTCTTTGATAAATGATTTAAAAAAATGGTGTGGGGTCCCCTCTATTTTAGATAACCTGCCAAGGTAAAGCAGACAGCATGGGGCTGGTATTATCAGGCTGGGAAGGTCCATGGTTATTTGGCCTTTCCCAGGCTAAAAATAACTGTCCGCAGCAGCCCCAGAAGTGGCGTTTACATTATATGAATCAATTCTGGTACTTTGCCCTGCTCTTTCCGGTTGGCCTGGTGCCGTGACAACCAGTGTAATATTTTTAGGGTTGATTTCAGTTGTGAATTGACAGCTGGCAGTAAGGCCAGGGTTTAATAATAGATAGGTGTTTATCAGAGTGTAAAGTTAAAAAACACTCACACACTGGAAAAATAGTTTAATTTAATAATGACTCCAACATAATCCAGTGGTGTAATGTCCCATGATGTCCAATGAACCCTAAGGAGCCTCATTCTAAGAATGTTCTAACAACGAAGCTACATAGTTCAGTCGTGGTAAGTGTCAGGAGCTGAATTTTTCATGAGCTTGAGAATGTCTGTGTCTGGCGCTGACCGCATAGGGGTCATACAGCTCTAATTTGATGCTCGCATTGTTTGGATTTTGCTCAGACATTGAGTTATGTGCAATGCAAGTTTTCTTTTGATTCCTGTCTCATCTTACTGTGCACTATTTACCTCCAAATACTTATCACCACAGTGTTTTTTGCATTATTTGCGGTGCTATGTATTGTTTATTTATTATGCACAAGCTGCTTGCTTTGGTCACATTGTCCATTTTTGTGGTGATCATACCCAGTGTCAACATTTATTTCCTATCAGTGTCTCAGCTTATTACCGGACATTGAATGTACTAATATTAACCCATATGTTATTAATATTTTTTTTAATAATTACTATTTTGTTAATGCGCACATCATTGTGTCCTTGATCTGCATTACCATTTTGTATATTTCTCTTTTTAATTTTTATCTTATTGTCCCTTTGTATTTAATAAAGGATTTTACTGATTTATATCGGTGTTTTGCCAAGAGTCTCTTTGCTTGGATTAGTTCTTCAGACTCTCATCTACTACTGGCCATATAGGTCACTATATAATTGCTGTTCCTGTGTTCTCACAGATTTTTGGGCCATTATTTGCATTAAAACCAAGGAAGCTACCTGACTATCCAAAATGTCTAATGTTTTTAAAGGAGAAATGTCACAAGATAGGATGATGGAGAGTAAATAGACAGCTATTTTCCATGAGAAAAAAACCCTCAGAAGCTGGTTTAACCCCTTCAGCCCCCGGGCACTTTCCGTTTTTGCGTTTTTGTTTTTTGCTCCTTTATTTCCGAGAGCCGTAACTTTTTTATTTTTCTGTCAATCTTGCCATATGAGATTGAGATTGTTTTTTGTGGGACGAGTTGTACTTTTAAATGAAACCATAGGTTTTACCATATAGTGTACAGGAAAACCGCAAAAAAATTCCAAGTCTGGAAACACTGCAAAAAAAGTGTGATCGCACAATAGTTTTTGGGATGTTTTATTCACCGTGTTCACTATATGGTAAAACTGATGTATCTATGTGATGCCTCAGGTCGGTGCGAGTTTGTAGACACCAAACATGTATAGGTTTACTTCTTATCTAAGGGGTTAAAAAAATTCACAAGTTTGTCCAATAAAAGTGGCACACGTTTTGCGCCATTTTCCGAAACACGTAGCGTTCTCATTTTTCGGGATCTATGGCTCAGTGATGGCTTATTTTTTGCGTCTCGAGCTGACATTTTTAATGGCACCATTTTTGCACAGATGCTATGTTTTGATCGCCTGTTATTGCATTTTGTGTAAAACATGCGGCGACCAAAAAACGTAGTTTTGGCGTTTGGAATTTTTTGCCACTACGCCGTCTACCAATCAGATTATTATATTTTGATAGATCGGGCAATTCTGAACGCGGCGTTTAGAGTTAAGCGTGGTTCTCCAGTTCGCGGTTCGAGTGATTTTGGGGGGTGTTCTAGTTAGAACTCGAGCTTTTTGCTAAAAGTTGGGTAGCTCGAGTTACGTTCGAGAACGGTTCTATCACTACAAATGTGGCTTTTCACAGTAAGGCTATGTACACATGTTGCTATCTGCATGCGTCCTGCATCCCCGGCACAATCCCTCTCCCTTTCCTACTCACCGATCACGGGCGTCTCGCTCCCCGGCTGTCACAAATCTGTGGCGTCTTTTCCTCTTTAGAAAATGGCTGCCGCTTCATTAGTCAATTAGTAATTCCGTGCTTTCCCCGCCCACCGGCGCCCATGATTGGTTGCAGTCAGATACGTCCCCAAGCTGAGTGACAGCTGTCTCACTGCAACCAATCACAGCCGCCGGTGGGCGGGTCTATATCGTGTATTAAAATAAATAAATAAAAAAAAAAATGCTGTTTCCCCCATATTTGATACCAGCCAGGATAAAGCCGCATGGCTGGAGGCTGGTATTTGTCAGGATGGAGAGCGCCACGGTATGGGGAGCCCACCACTCTAACAATATCACCCTGCAGCCACCCAGAATTGCCGCATCCATTAGGTGCGACAGTCCTGGGATTCTACCCAGCTCATCCCGAATTGCCCTGGTGCGGTGGCAATTGGGGGAATAATGAGTTTAATCATGGCAGGTGTCTCCCCAAGATACCTTCCATGATTAAACTGTAAGTGAAAGTAAAGAAACACACACCGCGAAAAATCCTTTATTTGGAATAAAAGACAAAAAAACAGCCCTGGTTCACCCCTTTATTAATCCCAAAAATACCCCTCCAGGTCCGAAGTAATCCACACGACAAGGTCAGCTCTGCTCTCTCGGGATGTAGTGGCTCCATAGCAATGAAGCAGAGACTTCAGTCAGCACAGCTGGCTTCAAGATTAGAAAATCTGCCTGCCTATCTCTTTCGTAAGACGCAATAGACTAGTGGATAAAGCGCCCGCCTAAGAAGCATAACGTTGGGCATTCTAGTCCCGGTAAAGATTTTTTTTTTTTTATTTATAAATTTCAAATTATAATTATTATCTATTTATAAAGTGAAAGTAAATAAACACACACCGCGAAAAATCCTTTATTTGGAATAAAAGACAAAAAAACACAGTTTCACCGTTTTATTAAAATCCTCCAATACCCCTCCAGGTCCGACGTAATCCACACGACAAGGTCAGCTCTGCTACAGAACACGAGTGCTCTGCATGAGCTTCACATAGCTTTAAATGAATCACGTGGTCAGCTGAGACTTCAGCAATCCAGACTTCAATGCCTATCATTCACATTAGAAGCAATAGCTGAGTGGATAGAGTGCTCACCTAGGGAGCATAAGGTCGTGAGTTCTAAACCTGGTATATTTTTTTTTTTTTTAATAAATTATATTTTAATATATTTATAAATATAATTTAATTATGCACTGAAGGGAGGAGCCAGACATCAGCTGTGAGCTCTCTCTCTCTCTCTCTCTCTCTATCTCTCTCCATTCTCTCTCTCTCTCTCTCCTTTCTTTCTCTCCTTTCTTTCTCTCCTTTCTTTCTCTACTTTCTCTTCTTTCTCTTCTCTCTTCTTTCTCTCTTTCTCTCTCTCGTCCTCTCTTTCTCTTCTTTCTCTCTCTCTTCCTTCTCTCTTTCTCTTCTTTCTCTCTCTCCTTTCTTTCTCTTCTTTCATTTCTTTCTCTTCTCTCTCTTCTCTCTCCTTTCTTTCTCTCTCTCCTTTCTCTCTCTCCTTTCTTTCTCTCTCTCTCCTTTCTCTCTCTCTCCTATCTCTCTCCTTTCTTTCTCTCCTATCTCTCTCTCTCCTTTCTTTCTCTCCTTTCCCTCTCTCCTTTCTTTCTCTTCTTTCTCTCTCTCTTCCTTCTCTCTTTCTCTTCTTTCTCTCTCTCTCCTTTCTCTCTTTCTCTCCTTTCTCTCTCTCCTTTCTCACTCTCCTATCTCTCTCTCCTATCTCCCTCCTTTATTTCTCTCCTTTCTCTCTCTCCTTTCTTTCTCTCCTTTCCCTTTCTCCTTTCTTTCTCTTTCTCTACTTTCTCCACTTTCTCTTCTTTCTCTTCTTTCTCCTCTCTCTCTCTCTCCGTTCTCTCCTTTCTCTCTCTCTCCTTTCTCTCTTTCTATCCTTTCTCTCTCTCCTTTCTCACTCTCCTATCTCTCTCTCCTATCTCCCTCCTTTATTTTTCTCCTTTCTCTCTCTCCTTTCCCTTTCTCCTTTCTTTCTCTTTCTCTACTTTCTCCACTTTCTCTTCTTTCTCTTCTTTCTCCTCTCTCTCTCTCCGTTCTCTCCTTTCTCTCTCTCTCCTTTCCCTCTCTCCTATCTCTCTCTCTCCATTCTTTATCTCCTTTCTCTCTCTCTTTCTCTCTCTCCTTTCTCTCTCTCCTTTCTCTTTCCTTTCCCTCTCTACTTTCTCTTATTTCTCTTTTTCTACTTTCTCTTCTTTCTCTCCCTTTATTCTCTCTTTCTCTCCTTTCCCTCTCTCCTTTCTTTCTCTTCTTTCTCTACTTTCTCTTCTCTCTTTCTCTCTATCTCTCTTCCTTCTCTTCTTTCTCTCTCCTTTCTTTCTCTCTCTCCTATCTCTCTCTCCTTTCTTTCTCTCCTTTCTCTCTCTCTTTCTCTCTCTCTCCTTTCTCTCTTTCTCTCCTTTCTCTCTCTCCTTTCTCTCTCCTTTCTTTCTCTTCTTTCTCTACTTTCTCTTCTTTCTCTTCTCTCTTCTTTCTCTCTATCTCTCTTCCTTCTCTTCTTTCTCTCTCCTTTCTTTCTCTCTCTCTCCTTTCTCTCTCTCCTATCTCTCTCTCCTTTCTTTCTCTCTCTCTCCTTTCTCTCTCCTTTCCCTCTTTCCTTTCTCTCTCTTTCTTTCTCTACTTTCTCTACTTTCTCTTCTTTCCCTCTCTCCTTTCTTTCTCTTCTTTCTCTTCTTTCTCTACTTTCTCTTCTTTCTCTTCTTTCTCCTCTTTCTCTCTCTCTCCGTTCTCTCCTTTCCCTCTCTCCTTTCTCTCTCTCTTTCTCTCTCTCCTTTCTCTTTCCTTTCCCTCTCTACTTTCTCTTATTTCTCCTTTCTCTTCTTTCTCTCTCTTTATTCTCTCTTTCTCTCCTTTCCCTCTCTCCTTTCTTTCTCTTCTTTCTCTACTTTCTCTTCTCTCTTTCTTTCTCTCTTTCTCTCTATCTCTCTTCCTTCTCTTCTTTCTCTCTCCTTTCTTTCTCTCTCTCCTATCTCTCTCTTCTTTCTTTCTCTCCTTTCTCTCTCTCTTTCTCTCTCTCTCCTTCCTCTCTTTCTCTCCTTTCTCTCTCTCCTTTCTCTCTCCTTTCCCTCTCTCCTTTCCCTCTCTTACTTTCTCTTCTTTCTCTACTTTCTCTTGTTTCTCTATTTTCTCTTCTTTCTCTTCTTTCTCCTCTTTCTCTCTCTCTCCTTTCTCTCTCTCTCCTTTCTCTCTCTCTTTTCCCTCTCTCCTTTCTATCTCTCCTTTCTCTACTTTCTCTTCTTTCTCCTCTTTTTCTTCTCTCTCTTCTTTCTCTCTCTTTCTTCTCTCTTTCTCCTCTTTTGCTTCTTTCTCTCTCTTCTTTATCTTTCTCTCTCTATCTTCTTTCTCTCTCTCTCAGACTTGGCGATGATCAGCTGATGCGGTCACCTGACGGAATCAGCTGACACTATAAGTCGAGCGGTGAGGCCGGCTTTTACCGCCTGGCCGGCTAAACTATCAGCTGATGCTGTCGGACAGGAGTCTGCACTGAAGTGTGTAGTTTGTTTTTTGTTTTTTTGCACTGATGCATCAGCTGATTGTATAAAAGCTGTTTATACAATCAGCTGCTGTGTCATGTGAATCAGGCCCTTGAACCTGACACATCATCTGATCGCTTTGCCTTTCAGAAAACCAATCAGATGATATTGGATCCGGATTGGACGGCACGGGACCCTTGACCCAGGATTACTGCGGAGGGGTATTCTTTATTTCAATAAAGATAGAGTCACTAATTGTGTTGTGTTTTATTTATAATAAAAATACTATTTTGTGTGTTGTGGTTCTTTTTATCGGTACTAGAAATTCATGGTGGGCATGTCTAATATTGTTGTGCCACCATCAATTTCGGGCTTAGGGCCAGTTGATAATATACAGCTAGCGCTAACCCCATTATTACCCAGCAAGCCACCCGTCACCAGGGCAGCTGGAAGAGTTGGATACAGCGCCAGATGATGGTGCTTCTATGAAAGTGCCATTTTCTGGGGCGGCTGCAGACTGCAATTCTCAGCAGAGGGGCCCAGGAAGCTCAGGCCAACCTGTGCTGTGGATTCCAATCCCCAGCTGCCTAGTTGTACCTGGCTGGACACAAAAATATGGCGAAGCCCACGTCATTTGTTTTTTAATTATTTCATGAAATAATAAAAAAAGGGCTTCCCTATATTTTTGGTTCCCAGCTGGGTACAAATAGGTAGCTTGGGGTTGGGGGCAGCCCATAGGTGCCTGCTGTACCTGGCTTGCATACAAAAATATGGCAAAGCCCACATCATTTGTTTTTGAATTATTTCATGAAATTCATGAAATATTTAATAAAAAAAAGGGCTTCCCTATATTTTTGGTTCCCAGCTGGGTACAAATAGGCAGCTGGGGGTTGGGGGCAGCCCGTAGCTGCCTGCTGCACCTGGCTAGCATACAAAAATATGGCGAAGCCCAAATAATTTTTTTGAGGGGGGGCAAAAAGTCCTGCATACAGTCCTGGATGGAGTATGCTGAGCCTTGTAGTTCTGCAGCTGCTGTCTGTCTGTATGGAGGAGAGCAGACAGCAGCTGCAGAACTACAAGGCTTAGCATACTCCATCCAGGACTGTATGCCAGAATTTTTTGCCCACCAAAAAAATGACGTGGGCTTCGCCATATTTTTGTATGCTAGCCAGGTACAACAGGCAGCTACGGGCTGCCCCCAACCCAACTGAGAACTAAAAATATAGGGAAGCTCTTTTTTTTAATTATTTCACTTATTTCATGAAATAATTAAAAAACAAATGACGTAAGCTTCGCCATATTTTTGTATCCAGTCAGGTACAACTAGGCAGCTGGGGATTGGAATCCGCAGCACAGGTTAGCCCAATTTTCCTGGGTGCCTCTGCTGCGAATTGCAATTCGCAGCCGCCCCAGAAAATGGCGCATTCATAGAAGCGTCATCATCTGGCGCTGTATCCAACTCTTCCAACAGCCCTTGTGACGGTGGCTTGCTGGGTAATAAGGGTTAATACTGGCTTTGTTTTACTAGCTAGTATTAAGCCAGAGATTCTTAATGTCAGGCAAGTTTGACCCGGCCATTAAGAATCTCCAATAACGGGTTAAAAAAAGACACCACAGAGAAAAAATACTTTAATAGAAATAAATACACAAACACATTAGAGACTCCATGTTTATTACTCCCTCGCATCCCTCCACGATCCGGCTCTTCTGTCTTCTTTCTCCTTCAACACATGCAGCTCTGCTACATCAGCGCTGCATAAGAAGAAGGCGGTGCTATTCCCCGAGCTGAAGCTTGTGAGCGGTGACGTCACCACTGACAAGCGCGTTGCTATAGCAACGGTGATCTCCGTTATCGACCGGCTGTGGCAGAGCATGCCAGAGCATGTCCCCGGTGCACGGCGATACACAAACGATCACCGCGTACTGGAGAGATGCACTCGCAGGTCCTACATGATGCGTCATAGTCATGTGACCAGTCTGTAGCCAATGAGATAACAGACACGTGACTGGTCACATGGCTATTTTGACGTCACGATAGGTCCTGCATCACTGCTGGCAGTGCTGGTTACCGGGAAGATTCAGCGATCATCAGATGGAATAGCGGCAGGAGACAGAGTGCAGGACATGTCGCGGGGACTGGTAAGTGTTATGGCAATGTTTATTAACTGTATGTGTACATTTATAATGTGTTTTTATGTGTTTGTGATTGCCTCCCATTGTTTCCTATGGGTTCGAGTGGTTCGCCGAACCGAACTCGAACGAGACCTCCGTTTGGCGAACAAAGCTCGAGCCGAACCACGCTCATCTCTAGCGGCGATACCAAATATGTGTATATTTATTTATTTTTTAACCCTTTAATTTTCAATGGGGTGAAAGGGAGGTGATTTGAACTTTTAGGTTTTCTTTTTTTTTTCTTTCTTAAAACTTTTTTTTACTTTTTTTTTATTTTACTAGTCCCCCTAGGGGGCTATAGCGATCAGCAATCCGATCGCTCTGATCTATCTGCTGATCACAGCTACACAGCTGTAAACAGCAGATACGGTCACTTTCTGTTTCATTCGGCTCCGGGCCGGGTGAAAGCGAAAGTGAAACGTCATAGCTGCAGGCGTCATCACATGACCCTGTGCTATCATGGCAACCACCAAAAGTCACGTGATGACACACGTGACTTCCGGTGGGGGCGGCGGTAAGTAAAAATCATGGCCGCACGCATATAGATCTTGCTGCCAGATTTTTGGCAGCGAGATTTAAGGGGTTAAATGTTGCGAGTGGAAGCGATTCCACTCGCAACATGCAGGCACCCGTCAGCTGTTGAAAACAGCTGATATGTGTGCCGACCGCTGCCGCCCGTCCGCGGCAGGGGGCGGGGCTTAACGTGACACGCTCCTGACGGATAGATCCGTCCAAGTTCGTGAAGGGGTTAATAGAGCATTTCTTGAGAGCTGTCTCAATAATTGTATGATTTCTAGGGGACAGAGTTAGAATTCTACCCTCTTTCACAGTTCAAGATGAGACGTTACTCTAAAAAATGGTAGCAAATCTGTAATAGCCATTCCTTTTCTTTGATTGAGCTCCTGATTAATCTTAACAAGAAGAACCTAGAAAAGCTTGAGAAACATCATTAAGACAAAAGACAAACTGGGGGGTTAACCTCAGATAACTTTGATTCTTTGAAATTGGAGATTGAAGCTATTTTCCTTCCTTGGAAAAGGAAGTCCAAGAATTAAAATCTAAAAAATTCCCAAGAGATCTTAACAACTACCAAAGTTAAAAAGACTACACATAGCCATTGGGCCAGAGGGATAGAGGTACATTCCCTAGGACTCCTTCCTTCTCCTGTTTGTCCTACAGTAGCAGCAATATGGATAGTTCAAGAACACAACACTCATACCCTTACAAGAAAGGGAAATGAAAGGGTGGCATGCAGTTTGAAGCCAACATTGATAAAAAGAAAGCCTACCATTATGATAAATACACCCCAAGACTACAGGTAATTAATCTATCAGATATCACACTGACCCCAACTCAATTGGCAGTCCTTACTCTTGGCCTAACCTTTTCCCCCTCAATAGATTTTGATTTCTTATTAATGCTGCAAAGGACCTCAATCTATTTGCCAGGAAGCTCATCCAGATTTGCCAGGAAACATCAAGATTAATTATGAATGGAGAAAGAACTAAAAGATATCCACATTTTGGAGGAGCTCGGAGAAACTGATGATCAACATATGGAACAGGGTAAGAATCCTTTTGTTTTCAAACCAAAATCAAAGAGGTTTCCTCCGCTTAGTGTCTTTCTCAATATTCTCTTATTTGTCAAATTGGTCTTTGATGGCTTCAAAGATATCTACAATGGTATTCGTGGGGATAACTTCTTGATAGAGCAAAGACGAACTTTGGATAAACCTAACATATGAAAAGAATTGTGAAAAGGCCCGTCGTCAACTGAGGGACAGCTGATGTTACAAAATATTTACATTTAACTCATCTTGTTTTTTCTCTCTTTCTCTTAAGCGTCTTCTAGATGAGACCTTCTCATACCACACTATCCAAAAAGAACAAAGAAATCATTTCATGGTGGAATTTCCTTGCATTCCTTGTTTTTATCTTTCACCCCAAACCCATAAGGACAAGATATGTCTGCCTGGTCACTCGATCATTTCCAGTAATGGAAGCCTTTGTGAATTGTTATACAAACTTAACTCGTATTAAAAACCAGTTTTTGAAAATCTACCCTCATTTCTTAAGGATTCATCTGAAATGCTACGTAAAATTGAAGAAAATGTGTTTAGTTTCACTTGATGATGAGGCGTTGTACATCTCCATCAAACATGAGGATGGAATCAAGGCTAGTCAATACCTTCTTTCTATGAATATGCTTGATTCATGTCTCATTGATTTAATTTTGAAGACCTTGGATTTTACCTTGACCCATAACTTTTATCCATTTCAGGAAACACTGCAATTTTATTCCTGGGGCTGTGGGAGAGGGAGATTTTTCTTATTAATCCTGCTCAAAATGTGGATCAGGTTATAATGTGTCAAAGCTATATTGATAATATATTTTTGATTTGGCAGGGCTCTGAAAATGACTTGAAAGATCACAAACTTTAACCACAACAATCTCAACATTAGAATGAAAAGTAAATACAATTAGACAGCTATTGAATTTCTGAATATCTACATCTACAACGATGACAACCTGTACCTTTAGGTGAGCACTTTCAGAAAAACAACAGCTGTTAACTCTCTCCAACATGATTCCTTGAAAGAGAATATTCCTATAGGACAGTTCTTAAGGGTTCAATGTAACTGTTCTTAGAACTCAATGTTTTATCAACATTGATGGATAGAGGATATAGCAGGAGAACTGTAAGACGTGTAAGGCTTTCAGAGAACTGCAATTCCAATAAAAATGATTTGCTCAAAACCTGGATAAAGACTACTTCTCAAGAAGTATAATTGTTATTATTTTGAGATGAAAAAGATTCTTGATCTTGAACAATTTTGGCCACTTTTGACTATGGATATTATTCTGAAGGACTGTACTCTTATAAAACCATCTATTACTTATACATGAGCAAAGAATTTAAAAGACCAACTTGTTCATAGATACCACCAAGGTACAACTGCACAAAATTCCTTTGAGCCTAAGGGCCCAAGATGGGGTTTCTTTCCGTGCGGACAGTGCTTAACAGTTCCCCATGTGTTGAGAGCTCATAACTTCTATTCCAGTGATAGGAACAGAAAAGTCAAAGCCATTCAGTGAATTACTTGTAACACAGAAGGAGTGCTGTTCTATGCAACATACCCGTTCCACTTAATTTACGTTGGCTTGACATCATGCAAACTTAGGATTCATACACGTGAACATGTCCTAGACATTACAGTGAAAATAACTGATGCAACAGTAGCAAGAATCTATTGGGTTCTCCTTAATCAAAGAGGTGGAGACATAAAATGCACTTTGACTCAAATAGAAGCTCATTGGATGTGGATAATCGATCTTGGACGTCCCAAAGGTTTAAAGGAGGTTCTGAATTTTGCTCCTTTCTTATGAGCGCTCTACTTTTCATTATTTGTTTTCCATGATTAAGCTCTTTTTGTACATATTTGTATTTATTTTCTACTTTTAATAGGTTTTTAATAAGGTTTTAGGTTTTTTAATAATCTTCTTTCTCTTTTTCACTCTGCGGAATATCAATATGTGAGCACCCATACTTCCATCCACTCCATCTGGTTGGGATTGTTAGTGTGAACTCCATTGTCTACAATTTAAAAAGCACCTTTGACACCATTATTTATAATCTGAACTCACTATTTCCTCTGTAATCGAATCTTCTTATAACTTTTGACATCATTTTCATTCTCACCTCACTTTACATTTAATCGTACGATTTCTTCCGTATCTTGCATATGGACATTCTTACAAGGTTCACATTATATTATGTCAGTATACTTCTGTTGATTTTGCTATTGACATCATACTATGTACCATTTTGGCAGTATTTGTTTTTACATAGCTGTCCGTCACTCCCCTTTTTTTGACACTGGGTATGCATCTTACATTTATATATGCACTGGGAAAGTATTTGATACAATGCCCATTTTGCTTTCCCATCTACAAAGAATGGAGAGGTCTGTAATTTTTATCATTTTTGTGAGAAGACATAACTGTTGGCTCCATTATTAGAAAATGGAAGAAACACAAGATGACGGTCAATCTTGCTTGGTTTGGGGCTCCATATAAGATTTCACCTCATGGGGTTAGGATGATTCTGAGAAAGGTCGGGAATCAGCCCAGAACTACACAGGGGGACCTGGTTAATGACCTGAACAGAGTTGGGAAACAGTCTCAAAGATTAGTAACACACTACCTCATCACGGATTAAAATCTTGCAGGGCAAGCAAGGTCCCCCTGTTCCCGCCAGCACATGTCCAGGCTCATATCAAGTTTGCCAATGACCATTTGGATGATCCAGAGGGAGCATGGGAGAAGGTCATGTGGTTAGATGGGAACAAAATACAACTTTTGGTATCAATTCGAATTGCCGTGTTTGCAGGACACAGAAGGATGAGTACAAGCAGAAGAACAATATCCAAACCATGAAGAATGGGGGTGGAAACATCATACATTGGGGGTGCTTTTTTGTAAAGGAGACAGCACAACTGCATCATATTGAAGGAAGGATGGATCGGGTCATATACAGTTAGGTCCAGAAATATTTGGACAGTGACACAATTTTCGCGAGTTGGGCTCTGCATGCCACCACATTTAATTTGAAATGAAACCTCTACAACAGAATTCAAGTGCAGATTGTAACGTTTAATTTGAAGGTTTGAACAAAAATATCTGATAGAAATTGTAGGAATTGTACACATTTCTTTACAAACACTCCACATTTTAGGAGGTCAAAAGTAATTGGACAAATAAACCAAACCCAAAAAAAAAATTGTTATTTTCAATATTTTGTTGTGAATCCTTTGGAGGCAATCACTGCCTTAAGTCTGGAACCCATGGACATCACCAAACGCTGGGTTTCCTCCTTCTTAATGCTTTGCCAGGCCTTTACATCCGCAGCCTTCAGGTCTTGCTTGTTTGTGGGTCTTTCGTCTGGATTTGAGCAAGTGAAATGCATGCTCAATTGGGTTAAGATCTGGTGATTGACTTGGCCATTGCAGAATGTTCCACTTTTTTGCACTCATGAACTCCTGGGTAGCTTTGGCTGTATGCTTGGGGTCATTGTCCATCTGTACTATGAAGCGCCGTCCGATCAACTTTGCGGCATTTGGCTGAATCTGGGCTGAAAGTATATCCCGGTACACTTCAGAATTCATCCGGCTACTCTTGTCTGCTGTTATGTCATCAATAAACACAAGTGACCCAGTGCCATTGAAAGCCATGCATGCCCATGCCATCACGTTGCCTCCACCATGTTTTACAGAGGATGTGGTGTGCCTTGGATCATGTGCCGTTCCCTTTCTTCTCCAAACTTTTTTCTTCCCATCATTCTGGTACAGGTTGATCTTGGTCTCATCTGTCCATAGAATACTTTTCCAGAACTGAGCTGGCTTCATGAGGTGTTTTTCAGCAAATTTAACTCTGGCCTGTCTATTTTTGGAATTGATGAATGGTTTGCATCTAGATGTGAACCCTTTGTATTTACTTTCATGGAGTTTTCTCTTTACTGTTGACTTAGAGACAGATACACCTACTTCACTGAGAGTGTTCTGGACTTCAGTTGATGTTGTGAACGGGTTCTTCTTCACCAAAGAAAGTATGCTGCGATCATCCACCACTGTTGTCATCCGTGGACGCCCAGGCCTTTTTGAGTTCCCAAGCTCACCGGTCAATTCCTTTCTTCTCAGAATGTACCCGACTGTTGATTTTGCTACTCCAAGCATGTCTGCTATCTCTCTGATGGAGTTTTTCTTTTTTTTCAGCCTCAGGATGTTCTGTTTCACCTCAATTGAGAGTTCCTTAGACCGCATGTTGTCTGGTCACAGCAACAGCTTCCAAATGCAAAACCACACACCTGTAATCAACCCCAGACCTTTTAACTACTTCATTGATTACAGGTTAACGAGGGAGACGCCTTCAGAGTTAATTGCAGCCCTTAGAGTCCGTTGTCCAATTACTTTTGGTCCCTTGAAAAAGAGGAGGCTATGCATTACAGAGCTATGATTCCTAAACCCTTTCTCCGATTTGGATGTGAAAACTCTCATATTGCAGCTGGGAGTGTGCACTTTCAGCCCATATTATATATATAATTGTATTTCTGAACATGTTTTTGTAAACAGCTAAAATAACAAAACTTGTGTCACTGTCCAAATATTTCTGGACCTAACTGTATAGCAAGATATTGGCTAACAACCTCCTTCCCTCAGTAAGAGCATTAATGATGGGTTGTGGCTAGCTCTTCCAGCATGACAATACCCGAAAACACACAGCCAGGGCAACTAAGCAGTGGCTCCGTAAGAAGCATTTCAAGATCCTGGAGTGGCCCATCCAGTCTCCAGACCTGAACCCAATAGAAAATATTTGAAGGCATCTAAAACTCAATGTTATCCAGTGACAGCCCCGAAACCTGGGAGATCTGGAGTAGATCTGTATGGAGGCCAAAATCCCTGATACAGTATGTGCAAACTTGGTCAAGAACTTCAGGAAACGTGTGACCTCTGTAATTGCAAACAAAGGTTTCTGTACAAAATAATAAATTCTCTACTTTTTTCATGCAATAAAATGCAAATTATTTATAAATCATATAATGTGATTTTATATATTTTTTTTTATTCTGTCTGTCACAATTGTAGTGTACCAATCAATGATAAAAATTACAGATCTCTCCATTCTTTGTAGGTGGGAAAACTTATCTTTTACTTATTTTCCCCACTGTACATATTTTTCACATATTTTATATGTATATATTTGCTTTTATTTTGGTTGTCCTGAGGATTGCATTTTTTTGTGTTTCTGCCATATGCTACTCTCAGATTTCTTCTAGGATTATTCAACCCTGGCAAAAAATAATTTGTATCTATATTTTTATTTCCTTAGTCTCTTTTTCTCTCACTTTGCTTTTTTATATATAATTTTCAACATGACCAATTTGTTATTTGGTACACCCTCTTATTTTCCAGTGCCGTTATTTTTTTCAAAAAGGAATATTTTGGCCATTGTTATTATAGTTTTGATTCCATTTTTATTTTACACCTTATAGTGGGATAGTCCCCCACGGTTGTCAGTCACTCTACACTTATCACCTTTGGTGCCTGGTTTAATTAATTATGATAACATTTCCTACATAATGTTTCCACATTTTTGCATTCTCACTTTTTCACATTATTTTAATGCATTTTCACATTACTATAATAGTTTGAGCATAAATGTGAATGCTAATTTACACGTGTCATCTCGCCTTTATGATTTAGTTGATTTATTAATTTCCATTATTTTTTCAGCTTTGCATTCTATTTATTATTTAATTTTAGTTCTTAGGCTCACCCTTTGGGCCACTATGTCTACTGCATACGCATTCCTTCTCTATTTCTGTTCTTTTATTCCCCTTCTCTTCCCTTTTTCTTTTTCTGTTTCTTTTTCCTATTCATCTTCCTACAATATAGATTTATCTCTATACCTTACATTCGTCTATTGGCTTGTGTTTGCCTACAGTTCTTTCATTTTTTTATTTTCTACACAATGCGAAGTTTTATATGTGCCCTCTCAATCTATCCACCAAAATGGTAGCGTTAAGGCGCTATGCGCTTGCTTCTGGTTTCAGCGCCCAGGTTTCCAGGGCAATGTGTTCATAGGACGTATTCCAGGCTCGCTCCCCTAATGATGCGTCTCCAGGGGGCGTGCCCAGGAGCCGGCAGATACCGTGATTCCCTGGGGCGTATCTCCTCACCGAGTGGTCACCACTGCCTTATCATTGATTGGACCGCATGGTCCATAAGATCATCTGAGCTTCATCTTCTGCATTAAAGCCCTTCTAAAGAAGATGATGAAACACACGTCAGGGGGTCTCTGGGAAATATATGGTAAGTATTGTTGTCATTACTTGAATTGTTGTTACGCTGCTTGAGTGGGTCACAGAGCTTTCATTTGATGCTCACTCTGTTTGCATTTTACACAGGCATAGAATTAACTCCTTATGTGCAGTGCGAGTTTTCTTTTCATTGCTGTCCCACCTTACCGTGCACTATTTACCTCTATATGTGCACAACTGCTTGATCCTGGTGTTTTATCCAAATACTTATCACCACCGTGTTTTTTTTTCATTATTTGTTGCTCTTGACACATTGTTAATTTTTTGTAGTGTCAATTTTCTTTTATGCCAAGTGATCATACCCAGGGTCAACATCAATTCCCTATTAAAGTCTCAGTTTATTAACAGGCATTGTATGTACTAACTAGAGATGAGCGAACCGGTCGCGGTTCGGCTCGAGGTTGGTTCGCCGAACGGACCTCCCGTTCGAGTTCGGTTCGTCGAACGTTCGACGAACCGAACTCGAACTGCATAGGAAACAATGGCAGGCAATCACAAACACAGAAAAACACCTAGAAAACACCCTCAAAGGTGTCCTAAAGGTGACAAACAACTCAAACACATTGGAAAGTGACAAGGACATATACTCATGCGAAAACAAAACAGCTGGACAAGGAAAAAGAGGAGGACACACAGATATAGGCATGGCACGCCCTTCTAAAATCATGTAAAACACCGCAAGGTGACTCCAAGCGGAGTCTCCCTTTTTTCCAAAAATTGGGCCACACACACACCCACCCCTTCAGTGGCAGCACTTGTGCCCCAGTTGTACACTTCACAGCTACATTTGCATCAAGCACATTCAAAAATACGCCATTCTTATCCGTCCCCAGGATGACACCGGGGTAGGTAGCAAAGTCTTTCCTGATCCCAGCTCTGTTCATCTTGGCTTCTTTTAAAAACACAGCAAGCAAGGGTTACTCCAAGCGGAGTCTCCCTTTTTTCCAAAAATTGGGCCACACAGACACCCACCCCATCAGTGGCAGCACTTGGGCCCTAGTTGCAAACAGGATGTTTTGATTTGCATCAAGCACATTCAAAAATACGCCATTCTTATCCGTCCCCAGGATGACACCGGGGTAGGTAGCAAAGTCTTTCCTGATCCCAGCTCTGTTCATCTTGGCTTCTTTTAAAAACACATCAAGCAAGGGTTACTCCAAGCGGAGTCTCCCTTTTTTTCCAAAAATTGGGCCACACAGACACCCACCCCATCAGTGGCAGCACTTGGGCCCTAGTTGCAAACAGGATGTTTTGATTTGCATCAAGCACATTCAAAAATACGCCATTCTTATCCGTCCCCAGGATGACACCGGGGTAGGTAGCAAAGTCTTTCCTGATCCCAGCTCTGTTCATCTTGGCTTCTTTTAAAAACACAGCAAGCAAGGGTTACTCCAAGCGGAGTCTCCCTTTTTTCCAAAAATTGGGCCCACACACACCCACCCCTTCAGTGGCAGCAGTTGTGCCCCAGTTGTACACTTCACAGCTAGATTTGCATCAAGCACATTCAAAAATACGCCATTCTTATCCGTCCCCAGGATGACACCAGGGTAGGTAGCAAAGTCTTTCCTGATCCCAGCTCTGTTCATCTTGGCTTCTTTTAAAAACACAGCAAGCAAGGGTTACTCCAAGCGGAGTCTCCCTTTTTTCCAAAAATTGGGCCACACAGACACCCACCCCATCAGTGGCAGCACTTGGGCCCTAGTTGCAAACAGGATGTTTTGATTTGCATCAAGCACATTCAAAAATACGCCATTCTTATCCGTCCCCAGGATGACACCGGGGTACGTAGATAAAGTCTTTGCTGATCCATGACTTGTTCATCTTGGCTTCTTTTAAAAACAATGTAAGCAAGGGTTACTCCAAGCGGAGTCTCCCTTTTTTTCCAAAAATTGGGCCACACAGACACCCACCCCATCAGTGGCAGCACTTGGGCCCTAGTTGCAAACAGGATGTTTTGATTTGCATCAAGCACATTCAAAAATACGCCATTCTTATCCGTCCCCAGGATGACACCGGGGTAGGTAGCAAAGTCTTTCCTGATCCCAGCTCTGTTCATCTTGGCTTCTTTTAAAAACACAGCAAGCAAGGGTTACTCCAAGCGGAGTCTCCCTTTTTTCCAAAAATTGGGCCACACAGACACCCACCCCATCAGTGGCAGCACTTGGGCCCTAGTTGCAAACAGGATGTTTTGATTTGCATCAAGCACATTCAAAAATACGCCATTCTTATCCGTCCCCAGGATGACACCGGGGTACGTAGATAAAGTCTTTGCTGATCCATGACTTGTTCATCTTGGCTTCTTTTAAAAACAATGTAAGCAAGGGTTACTCCAAGCGGAGTCTCCCTTTTTTTCCAAAAATTGGGCCACACAGACACCCACCCCATCAGTGGCAGCACTTGGGCCCTAGTTGCAAACAGGATGTTTTGATTTGCATCAAGCACATTCAAAAATACGCCATTCTTATCCGTCCCCAGGATGACACCGGGGTAGGTAGCAAAGTCTTTCCTGATCCCAGCTCTGTTCATCTTGGCTTCTTTTAAAAACACAGCAAGCAAGGGTTACTCCAAGCGGAGTCTCCCTTTTTTCCAAAAATTGGGCCACACAGACACCCACCCCATCAGTGGCAGCACTTGGGCCCTAGTTGCAAACAGGATGTTTTGATTTGCATCAAGCACATTCAAAAATACGCCATTCTTATCCGTCCCCAGGATGACACCGGGGTACGTAGATAAAGTCTTTGCTGATCCATGACTTGTTCATCTTGGCTTCTTTTAAAAACAATGTAAGCAAGGGTTACTCCAAGCGGAGTCTCCCTTTTTTTCCAAAAATTGGGCCACACAGACACCCACCCCATCAGTGGCAGCACTTGGGCCCTAGTTGCAAACAGGATGTTTTGATTTGCATCAAGCACATTCAAAAATACGCCATTCTTATCCGTCCCCAGGATGACACCGGGGTACGTAGATAAAGTCTTTGCTGATCCATGACTTGTTCATCTTGGCTTCTTTTAAAAACAATGTAAGCAAGGGTTACTCCAAGCGGAGTCTCCCTTTTTTTCCAAAAATTGGGCCACACAGACACCCACCCCATCAGTGGCAGCACTTGGGCCCTAGTTGCAAACAGGATGTTTTGATTTGCATCAAGCACATTCAAAAATACGCCATTCTTATCCGTCCCCAGGATGACACCGGGGTAGGTAGCAAAGTCTTTCCTGATCCCAGCTCTGTTCATCTTGGCTTCTTTTAAAAACACAGCAAGCAAGGGTTACTCCAAGCGGAGTCTCCCTTTTTTCCAAAAATTGGGCCCACACACACCCACCCCTTCAGTGGCAGCAGTTGTGCCCCAGTTGTACACTTCACAGCTAGATTTGCATCAAGCACATTCAAAAATACGCCATTCTTATCCGTCCCCAGGATGACACCGGGGTAGGTAGCAAAGTCTTTCCTGATCCCAGCTCTGTTCATCTTGGCTTCTTTTAAAAACACAGCAAGCAAGGGTTACTCCAAGCGGAGTCTCCCTTTTTTCCAAAAATTGGGCCCACACACACCCACCCCTTCAGTGGCAGCAGTTGTGCCCCAGTTGTACACTTCACAGCTAGATTTGCATCAAGCACATTCAAAAATACGCCATTCTTATCCGTCCCCAGGATGACACCGGGGTAGGTAGCAAAGTCTTTCCTGATCCCAGCTCTGTTCATCTTGGCTTCTTTTAAAAACACAGCAAGCAAGGGTTACTCCAAGCGGAGTCTCCCTTTTTTCCAAAAATTGGGCCACACAGACACCCACCCCATCAGTGGCAGCACTTGGGCCCTAGTTGCAAACAGGATGTTTTGATTTGCATCAAGCACATTCCAAATCCACAAGCATTTACTCTCCCCAGGATGACACAGGGGTAGTAAATTCCTTCTGGATCCATGACTTGTTCATTTTGATGAACGTCAGTCTGTCCACATTGTCACTGGACAGACGCGTGCGCTTATCTGTCAGCACACACCCAGCAGCACTGAATACACATTCAGAGACAACGCTGGCAGCTGGACACGACAAAATCTCCAAGGCGTAACTGGAGAGCTCTGGCCATTTTTCTATGTTTGAAGCCCAAGTTCATTTGGAGATACTCCTGTATCATCCTCTCCAGCCGTTGAGTATGTGTCAGACTTGTTGTCTCTGGTGGCCTTGCAAAAGAGGGTCTAAAAAAATTATGAAAAGATTCCATAAAATTGCTGTTACCGGCACCAGATACGGTCCTACTGGTACGGGTAGACTGGTGAAGATGACGAGACCGTCCCATGTTTGTCAAGTTACAACTGGGAGATTCCCTCCCTGCACCTGCACGGTTGTTTGGTGGAAAAGCCGAGCTAAGATCGAGTAACAGCTTCTGCTGATACTCCTGCATACGTGCGTCCCTTTCTATGGCTGGAATTATGTCACAAAATTTGGACTTGTACCGGGGATCTAATAGTGTGGCAATCCAGTAGTCATCATCACTTCTAATTTTGACAATACGACTGTCATGTTGGAGGTAGTGCAACAAGAAGGCACTCATGTGTCTTGCGCAGCCATGCGGACCAAGTCCACGCTGTGTTTGTGGCATAGAGGTGCTAACCGTTCTTTCTTCCTCTGACATCTCCCCCCAACCTCTTTCAACTGAAATTTGACCAAGGTCTCCCTCATCCGCTGAGTCTTCCATGTCCATGGACAGTTCGTCCTCCATTTCTTCATGTTCTCCTGCACCTTGCTCAACATTTCGCCTGCTACTATGCGCCCTTGTCGATCCCTGTTCCCCATGGTCCCATGCCTGCTGCGTTGGTGATGATGAACGTCTGGATCTTGGTGATGTTGTTGTCCCTTGCACATATGAATCCTCCTGTAGTTCCTCCCCTTCATGTTGTCCCACCCCCTGACTCCGAATAGTGTTTAGCGTGTGCTCCAGCATGTAAATGACTGGAATCGTCATGCTGATAATGGCATTGTCAGAGCTAAACATATTCGTCGCCATGTCGAAACTGTGCAGAAGGGTGCATAGGTCCTTGATCTGAGACCACTCCATCAGGGTGATCTGCCCCACCTCTGCATCTCGTTGGCCCAGGCTATACGTCATGACGTATTGCACCAGGGCTCTGCGGTGCTGCCACAGTCGCTGTAACATGTGTAGAGTTGAATTCCAGCGTGTCGCCACATCGCATTTCAGGCGATGAACCGGCAGGCCGAAAGACTTCTGGAGCGATGCAAGTCGCTCAGCTGCGGCGCTTGAACGCCGGAAGTGAGCAGACAGTTTTCGTGCCCTGTTCAGAAGGCCATCTAGGCCGGGATAGTGTGTTAAAAATTGCTGCACGACAAGGTTCAACACGTGAGCCATACAAGGTACGTGTGTCACCTTGCCCAGGCGAAGGGCCGCACCCAGGTTTGCAGCATTGTCGCACACGGCCTTACCAGGCTGCAGGTTGAGTGGAGACAACCATTTATTAAACTCGGACCGCAGAGCTGACCACAACTCCTCAGCTGTGTGACTCTTATTACCAAGACATGTCAAGCTAAAGACCGCCTGATGCCGTTGCGCTCGGCTGCCAGCATAGTAATGAGGCGTGCGTGATTCCTTCTGCGCAGTGAGAACGCTGGTGGCCTGACCAGGCAGGATTGGGGCGGAGGTGGAGGACCCAGATGAGGTGGAGGATGCAGAAGCTGTGGCGGAACTTGGACAGACAGAGGATTGACACACAAGTCGTGGGGACGGCAAGACTTGTGCAGCAGACCCTTCACCATCTATCACCATAGTTACCCAGTGCCCAGTCAGCGACATGTAACGTCCCTGTCCATGCTTACTGGTCCAAGTATCGGTGGTGAAATGCACCCGTTCACACACAGAGTTTCTCAAGGAAGCGGTGATGTTGTGTGCGACATGCTGGTGTAGCGCGGGCACACCTTTCTTAGAGAAGTAGTGGCGACTAGGCATCTGGTACTGGGGCACAGCGACAGACATAAGGTCTCTAAAATCCTGTGTGTCCACTAGGCGGAAAGGCAGCATTTCGGTAGCCAACAGCTTACAGAGGGATAGAGTCAACCTCTTAGCTTTGTCATGGGTCGGAGGAAGTGGCCTTTTATTTGACCACATCTGAGGGACAGAGATCTGGCTGCTGTGTGTAGACGGTGTTGAGTAGGGTGTCCCTGGAAAAATGCAGGTTTGTGAGGAAAGTGCAGGCGGAGACATGATGTTGCCTTCATCCAACGTTGGTGCTATCGATGTCTGAGAGAGCTGTACACACTCACTTGTTTCCCCTTCCAAACCAACTGACGACCTTACAAGCAAACTGCCTGTTGCGGTTACAGTGGTGGAAGTTTTGCGTGGAAAAACAGGTGTGACAGCTGTCCCCACAGTCCTAGAAGATGAAGAGCGCGCGGATGCACTGGAAGGGGCGGGCGGTGGATGGTTCGCTCCGCTAGCCGGCATTGCAGCACGGTGAGCTTCCCACCGGGACTTATGATATTTATTCATGTGACGATTCATGGAAGAAGTTGTCAAACTGCTGAGGTTTTGACCTCTACTAACAGAATCATGACAAATGTTACATATCACATGAGTTGGGCGATCTTTTTCGATGTGAAAAAAGGCCCAGGCTAGGCAAGGCTTAGAGGCCATGCGACCTGTTGATCCACCCCGAATAATGCTCATAGGCAGAGTGGTGGCTGAGGATGCAGTTGTAGACGTGCTACCAGTGCTCCGACTCTGTCCAGGAAGGCGCAAGGTAACTTCGTCGTCGGTTGCATCCTCCTCCACCGCCTCTGTTGACCTCCTCGAGTGCCTGACTGGGGGTTGACAGTAGGTGGGATCTAGAATGTCATCATCAATTGTTGTGTTTGCACTCCCCTCCCCCTCAGACCGAGCCTCTTCTTGCCCTGACCGAATATTTAAGTTGTCATCCCAATCGGGTATCTGCGTCTCATCTTCATCAGTATGTTCCTCATTGTCTATAACCACAGGTGTTACAGTTTGTGACAAAGGGTCAACATTATGCTCAGAAACTTGGTCCTCACGGCCTGAATCTGAGTCACAAAGGTTCTGGGCATCACTGCAGACCATTTCCTGTTCTGTACTCACTGTAGCTTGGGAGCAGACCTCTGATTCCCAGGCTATAGTGTGACTGAACAGCTCTGCAGACTCAGCCATCTCAGTTCCACCATACTGTGCAGGGCTGATGGAGACTTCAGAGCTGGGAGAAATCAAGTGTGATTGGGATGACAACTCAGAGGAATGGTGTTTTTTGGATGCGGTACTTGAAGTGGCTGAGAGGGCACTTGTTGGACCACTTGAGATCCATTCAAGCATTTTCCTTTTTTGCCCATCATCTACCTTTGTTCCTCTTGTTCGTGTCCGTAAAAAAGGGAGCACATCGGATTGTCCACAATAAGTAGTAGACATCTTACTTTTGCTAGTAGATGGTCTATCTTCAGCAGATGATAATGGAGCTTTGCCACCTTCCCCACTGACAAAACATTTTTTGCCTTTTCCACCACGCCTCTTCCCCTTTCCACCAGCATCTGTCATTTTGCCACTCATGTTGATTGCGACAAGATTGTGGACTGAAAATGTGGTAGTAAAAATTGAGAGGTGGTGAAGATTGCAGTGGTGGTCTAGCTTTATTAACAGCAGAATAATAAAGAATAAATATCCCTGACAATGTAACTTAGTTATAATTCGTTGGAGTGTGCAACGCAGGCAGACGTGCTGCAAATGTCTTGGCACTAGTGGGACTATAGCAAAGTCCAATAGCCACGTATAGGATGCCACTAGGTACACTGAGTGTTTGCTAGTATAATGGCTTCGTTATAATTTGTTGTAGTGTGCAACGCAGGCAGATGCGCTCTGCAAATGTCTTGGCACTAGTGGGACTATAGCAAAGTCCAATAGCCACGTATAGGAAGCCACTAGGTACACTGAGTGTGTGCTAGTATAATGGCTTCGTTATAATTAGTTGGAGTGTGCAACGCAGGCAGATGCGCTCTGCAAATGTCTTGGCACTAGTGGGACTATAGCAAAGTCCAATAGCCACGTATAGGATGCCACTAGGTACACTGAGTGTTTGCTAGTATAATGGCTTCGTTATAATTTGTTGTAGTGTGCAACGCAGGCAGATGCGCTCTGCAAATGTCTTGGCACTAGTGGGACTATAGCAAAGTCCAATAGCCACGTATAGGATGCCACTAGGTACACTGAGTGTGTGCTAGTATAATGGCTTCGTTATAATTAGTTGGAGTGTGCAACGCAGGCAGATGCGCTCTGCAAATGTCTTGGCACTAGTGGGACTATAGCAAAGTCCAATAGCCACGTATAGGATGCCACTAGGTACACTGAGTGTGTGCTAGTATAATGGCTTCGTTATAATTAGTTGGAGTGTGCAACGCAGGCAGATGCGCTCTGCAAATGTCTTGGCACTAGTGGGACTATAGCAAAGTCCAATAGCCACGTATAGGATGCCACTAGGTACACTGAGTGTTTGCTAGTATAATGGCTTCGTTATAATTAGTTGGAGTGTGCAACGCAGGCAGATGCGCTCTGCAAATGTCTTGGCACTAGTGGGACTATAGCAAAGTCCAATAGCCACGTATAGGATGCCACTAGGTACACTGAGTGTTTGCTAGTATAATGGCTTCGTTATAATTAGTTGGAGTGTGCAACGCAGGCAGATGCGCTCTGCAAATGTCTTGGCACTAGTGGGACTATAGCAAAGTCCAATAGCCACGTATAGGATGCCACTAGGTACACTGAGTGTTTGCTAGTATAATGGCTTCGTTATAATTAGTTGGAGTGTGCAACGCAGGCAGATGCGCTCTGCAAATGTCTTGGCACTAGTGGGACTATAGCAAAGTCCAATAGCCACGTATAGGATGCCACTAGGTACACTGAGTGTGTGCTAGTATAATGGCTTCGTTATAATTAGTTGGAGTGTGCAACGCAGGCAGATGCGCTCTGCAAATGTCTTGGCACTAGTGGGACTATAGCAAAGTCCAATAGCCACGTATAGGATGCCACTAGGTACACTGAGTGTTTGCTAGTATAATGGCTTCGTTATAATTAGTTGGAGTGTGCAACGCAGGCAGATGCGCTCTGCAAATGTCTTGGCACTAGTGGGACTATAGCAAAGTCCAATAGCCACGTATAGGATGCCACTAGGTACACTGAGTGTTTGCTAGTATAATGGCTGAGTTTAAAAAACTTGGAGTGTGCAATGCAGGCAGATGTGCTCTGCTAATGTCTTTGCACTAGTGGGACTATAGCAAAGTCCAATAGCCACGTATAGGATGCCACTAGGTACACTGAGTGTTTGCTAGTAAAATTGCTTAGTTTAAAAAACTTGGAGTGTGCAATGCAGGCAGATGTGCTCTGCAAATGTCTTGGCCCTAGTGGGACTATAGCAAAGTCCAATAGCCACGTATAGGATGCCACTAGGTACACTGAGTGTTTGCTAGTATAATGGCTTCGTTATAATTTGTTGTAGTGTGCAACGCAGGCAGATGCGCTCTGCAAATGTCTTGGCACTAGTGGGACTATAGCAAAGTCCAATAGCCACGTATAGGATGCCACTAGGTACACTGAGTGTGTGCTAGTATAATGGCTTCGTTATAATTAGTTGGAGTGTGCAACGCAGGCAGATGCGCTCTGCAAATGTCTTGGCACTAGTGGGACTATAGCAAAGTCCAATAGCCACGTATAGGATGCCACTAGGTACACTGAGTGTTTGCTAGTATAATGGCTTCGTTATAATTTGTTGTAGTGTGCAACGCAGGCAGATGCGCTCTGCAAATGTCTTGGCACTAGTGGGACTATAGCAAAGTCCAATAGCCACGTATAGGATGCCACTAGGTACACTGTGTGTTTGCTAGTATAATGGCTGAGTTTAAAAAACTTGGAGTGTGCAATGCAGGCAGATGTGCTCTGCTAATGTCTTTGCACTAGTGGGACTATAGCAAAGTCCAATAGCCACGTATAGGATGCCACTAGGTACACTGAGTGTTTGCTAGTAAAATTGCTTAGTTTAAAAAACTTGGAGTGTGCAATGCAGGCAGATGTGCTCTGCAAATGTCTTGGCACTAGTGGGACTATAGCAAAGTCCAATAGCCACGTATAGGATGCCACTAGGTACACTGAGTGTTTGCTAGTATAATGGCTTCGTTATAATTTGTTGTAGTGTGCAACGCAGGCAGATGCGCTCTGCAAATGTCTTGGCACTAGTGGGACTATAGCAAAGTCCAATAGCCACGTATAGGATGCCACTAGGTACACTGAGTGTGTGCTAGTATAATGGCTTCGTTATAATTAGTTGGAGTGTGCAACGCAGGCAGATGCGCTCTGCAAATGTCTTGGCACTAGTGGGACTATAGCAAAGTCCAATAGCCACGTATAGGATGCCACTAGGTACACTGAGTGTGTGCTAGTATAATGGCTTCGTTATAATTAGTTGGAGTGTGCAACGCAGGCAGATGCGCTCTGCAAATGTCTTGGCACTAGTGGGACTATAGCAAAGTCCAATAGCCACGTATAGGATGCCACTAGGTACACTGAGTGTTTGCTAGTATAATGGCTTCGTTATAATTAGTTGGAGTGTGCAACGCAGGCAGATGCGCTCTGCAAATGTCTTGGCACTAGTGGGACTATAGCAAAGTCCAATAGCCACGTATAGGATGCCACTAGGTACACTGAGTGTTTGCTAGTATAATGGCTTCGTTATAATTAGTTGGAGTGTGCAACGCAGGCAGATGCGCTCTGCAAATGTCTTGGCACTAGTGGGACTATAGCAAAGTCCAATAGCCACGTATAGGATGCCACTAGGTACACTGAGTGTTTGCTAGTATAATGGCTTCGTTATAATTAGTTGGAGTGTGCAACGCAGGCAGATGCGCTCTGCAAATGTCTTGGCACTAGTGGGACTATAGCAAAGTCCAATAGCCACGTATAGGATGCCACTAGGTACACTGAGTGTGTGCTAGTATAATGGCTTCGTTATAATTAGTTGGAGTGTGCAACGCAGGCAGATGCGCTCTGCAAATGTCTTGGCACTAGTGGGACTATAGCAAAGTCCAATAGCCACGTATAGGATGCCACTAGGTACACTGAGTGTTTGCTAGTATAATGGCTTCGTTATAATTAGTTGGAGTGTGCAACGCAGGCAGATGCGCTCTGCAAATGTCTTGGCACTAGTGGGACTATAGCAAAGTCCAATAGCCACGTATAGGATGCCACTAGGTACACTGAGTGTTTGCTAGTATAATGGCTGAGTTTAAAAAACTTGGAGTGTGCAATGCAGGCAGATGTGCTCTGCTAATGTCTTTGCACTAGTGGGACTATAGCAAAGTCCAATAGCCACGTATAGGATGCCACTAGGTACACTGAGTGTTTGCTAGTAAAATTGCTTAGTTTAAAAAACTTGGAGTGTGCAATGCAGGCAGATGTGCTCTGCAAATGTCTTGGCCCTAGTGGGACTATAGCAAAGTCCAATAGCCACGTATAGGATGCCACTAGGTACACTGAGTGTTTGCTAGTATAATGGCTTCGTTATAATTTGTTGTAGTGTGCAACGCAGGCAGATGCGCTCTGCAAATGTCTTGGCACTAGTGGGACTATAGCAAAGTCCAATAGCCACGTATAGGATGCCACTAGGTACACTGAGTGTGTGCTAGTATAATGGCTTCGTTATAATTAGTTGGAGTGTGCAACGCAGGCAGATGCGCTCTGCAAATGTCTTGGCACTAGTGGGACTATAGCAAAGTCCAATAGCCACGTATAGGATGCCACTAGGTACACTGTGTGTTTGCTAGTATAATGGCTGAGTTTAAAAAACTTGGAGTGTGCAATGCAGGCAGATGTGCTCTGCTAATGTCTTTGCACTAGTGGGACTATAGCAAAGTCCAATAGCCACGTATAGGATGCCACTAGGTACACTGAGTGTTTGCTAGTAAAATTGCTTAGTTTAAAAAACTTGGAGTGTGCAATGCAGGCAGATGTGCTCTGCAAATGTCTTGGCACTAGTGGGACTATAGCAAAGTCCAATAGCCACGTATAGGATGCCACTAGGTACACTGAGTGTTTGCTAGTATAATGGCTTCGTTATAATTTGTTGGAGTGTGCAACGCAGGCAGATGCGCTCTGCAAATGTCTTGGCCCTAGTGGGACTATAGCAAAGTCCAATAGCCACGTATAGGATGCCACTAGGTACAGAGTGTTTGCTAGTATAATGGCTGAGTTTAAAAAACTTGGAGTGTGCAATGCAGGCAGATGTGCTCTGCTAATGTCTTTGCACTAGTGGGACTATAGCAAAGTCCAATAGCCACGTATAGGATGCCACTAGGTACACTGAGTGTTTGCTAGTAAAATGGCTTAGTTTAAAAAACTTGGAGTGTGCAATGCAGGCAGATGTGCTCTGCAAATGTCTTTGCACTAGTGGGACTATAGCAAAGTCCAATAGCCACAGATAGGATGCCACTAGGTACACTGAGTGTTTGCTAGTATAATGGCTTAGTTAGAATGAGTTGGAGTGTGCAGAGGACAAGAGGGTACAGTGGCAGGATTGTGGTGCTCTGGGTAGAGGAATGGAAGCCTGCCTTTCTATTCCCTCCTAATGGTGAAATGCAGGGAGGAAATCCCTGACCTGGGCTACACAGACGCTGTTGCTGTTTGCAGGACCTGTCACCTATGGCTCTCTGACCCTGCCGGTACGAACCCTTAAAAGGACTGCTAGAATGTGCTCTCCCTAAGCTGTCTAACGCTGTGTATGCAGCGCATACAGCTGTATCGGCGATAGGACAAAGGACGGAACTGCGACAGTGATGTCTGACACCAAAGACGCAGAAGGCAGATAATGGCGATCGTGAAGAAAATGTCCGGTTTTATAATGCAGGGACATGTGACATGCAGATCCTATCACACATGCCGTTGCTTCTCTGCCTCAAAGTCCACTTAGGTGTGTGTGTGTCTGTGATTGGCTGACATGCTGGCCAGCCCCACAAGACGCGCGCGCTTAGGGAAGGAAGACAAGAAAAAAAAAAAAAAAATGGCGATCGCCATTATAGAAACAGCAGTGATCTGAAGGCGCTGTTCACGCACACTATACACTGAAATGTGATAATAGTTTGATTCACAGAGTGACTTACACTATTACAGCAGAAACCAAGCTAAGATTTAGCTGTTTTTTGGCTGCTAGAACCGTTCTCGAACGTTTCTAGAACTATCGAGCTTTTGCAAAAAGCTCGAGTTCTAGTTCGATCTAGAACATGCCCCAAAATCACTCGAGCCTAGAACTGGAGAACCACGAACCACGAACCGCGCTCAACTCTAGTACTAACATTAGATGTTTTTGTTAATATTTTGTATTAATATTTATTTTGTTAATGCGCACATCATTGTGTCCTTGATCTGCATTCCAATTTTGTACGTTTCTCTATTTAATCTTTATCTCATTGTCCCTTTGCATTCAATAGGTGATTTTGTTCATTTATATCTGTGTTTTGCTGAGAGTTACTTTGCTTGGATTTTTCCTTCTATATATTATATTCCACTCTATAGTCCTCCATATATTATAATGCAAGATCCATAGTCCTTCATATATTATAATGCACTCTCATAATCCTTCATATATTATAATGCAGAATGTGGCCAGAGCCGGGCTCAGATACCGACTAATCCTCTCAATCCGCACGCGATGTGAGGATTCACAAGTCTGTAGTCACATAGAGTGACACATAGAGTGATTGCAGACTTGTGGATTTAGATCGGATAACCCTTTTAACTTCTATGAAGATCAAAGGATCTACTGTATATGCCATAAAGGTAAAGTATAAAGCTGCTTTTTTGAGCCTTGGGGAAATTGGGTCCATATCGGGTGTCTGCATCCATTATTTTATTAGTTGTACCACGACTCTCAAGATACCCTATACTACTTGAAAAAAATGTCTAAGGAATTAACACAAGAATCATGTAAAGTTCTCATGCTCTATGAAGTTATAAGTATGAAATTATAATTTTTTGTGCATTATTTTGTTTTGCGTGAGGTTGCTCCTACTTCCAAGTGGAACCCTACTACCCCAAGTGGAACACGCCCCTCAGTTAGCTAAGGGCTGAGAGTGACCGGGTCCCAACAGGACACACAGTCGGGGGATGCACAGAGTGAAAAGCCCAGCTCACTGAGAAGGGGGCCACACCCTATTTGTACTGAATACAAAAAAACTACATAAAAACAAAAAAGTGAGCTGGAGTATGAGATGGTATACATGGAGCTTGTGAGCTCATGTTCACACTGGCCATAAGACAAAAAGAAACCAAGGAAAAAAATTGTTAAAACATACCCTGCTGTAACTAAATAAAAGCATAGTGCATATAAACATACTGTTGGGACCCGGTCACTCTCAGCCCTTAGTGGGATAGCTTTATGCTTGTTTTGATCAAAAAACAGTGTTTACTAAGTACCCTATGTTTATATGCACTATGTTTTTATTTAGTTACAGCAGGGTATGTTTTCACAATTTTTTTCCTTGGTTTCTCTTATGGCCAGTGTGAACATGAGCTCACAAGCTCCATGTATACCATCTCATACTCCAGCTCACTTTTTCGTTTTTATGTAGTTTTTTTGTATTCAGTACAAATAGGGTGTGGCCCCCTTCTGAGTGAGCTGGGGATTTCATTCTGTGCATCCCCTGTGTGTCCTGTTAGGACCCGGTCACTCTCAGCCCTTAGCCACATTGAGGCCTATTTTAGACCCATGGTAAGGTTTTAATATTAGAGAGTGTAGGTACTATCCCAACTGGGTACACCTTGGCATTGGTGGGATAGCTTTATGCTTTTTTGATCAAAAAACAGTGTTTACTAAGTACCCTATGTTTACATGTACTATGCTTTTATTTAGTTACAGCAGGGTATGTTTTCACCTTAAATGAGGTGCAATACTCTGTGGCGACTGATTGTGCTTAAAAAGGACCGTCACTATTAGTAATTTTGCGTGGGGAAAAAGGGGCGTGTCATCGTGGGCGGTACCCGTAAATAGCGGAAAAGCGTCGGTGGAGCCCAAAAATAGCGCGAAAACGAGCCCCACTACCAGAAATTAACAGGAAACTTGAGACTGACACAGACATGTCAAGGGAGGAGAGAGACCAAACTGTCCCTGGTGCCGGTTCCAGTGCATGGTAGCAATGGCACCGGCTCCAGTGCTACCATTCACCATGCCATATCTTCCAGGGACAACGAGGCTCCCCCCTGTATTCCGGGGAGGCATATACCCTGGCTGATTTCAAGGAAAGACTTTACAGTTTATTCTGCGTGTACCCTCTGACAGAAAGCTAGTGCTTTCATCGGTCAATTGACTGGGGCAGCCAAACATAAAGTCAAATCCTGGCTGGAGACCGATAAAAGAGTGGCAAAGGACATTTTGACCAAGCTCAAGGAAACCTTTGATATCCGTACAGCAGCCGAGATAAAAATGCGGTTTTATGGATGTAAGCAAAAGGTACGAGAGAGTATTCGGGACTATGCTTTAAATCTTCAGAAGGCTATGAGAGCTGTTTGGCAAGTGGAATTGGAAGAGATAAAAGATGAGGATCGGTTGCTAATGGATCAATTGATCGAGGGGCTACTGTCTGATGCCCACCGGGTCCAGATGCGCATTGTGTCCATGCAGAACCCTGATCTCAGCTTTGGAGAATTCAAAGCTCGGGCCATTCGAGTGCTGCGTGAACCGGATCTCGGCAGTGTTGTATTAAAGCCACCGGGATTATCGACAATTACATCAGTTAGAGTGGGAAACAAGGATCAGACTGGGGGTGGAAACTCCATTGATGAACTGCGGCTCCACATATTGGAACTGATTAAAGGTATGGCTTCTTTGACCAAGGCAGTGCAATCTAAGCAGGGGACTCAGCAACCTGCAACCATTGCACTGGCTTCTAGTGCTGATGATCTTCCCTGGCTGCGCCATGGGAGAGCCCTGCTGCCACAAGTTCCTGATCATTATGATGCTGATGGGCAGCTGATCTGCCGGCGCTGCAATAAAGTTGGACACTTTGCCCGTGGGTGTGCATTGAGTGCCTAGAGCCAGGTGGTTGGGACAAGCCCTCTGGTACCACCAGCATCCAAGCAAGAATAACTGTTTTTACTTTCCATATGCAAATGTTGATATTAATTGCATGATGAAACTGCTGACCAGTAACTGTTGAAAATGTTTGAAACTGTTTACTAATGGTGCCTCCCATAAAGAGAAGATTATGTTACTTGTTATTGCATAGAAAAATATTGCGGTGTACTAATTTTGTTTAGTTGCAGCCCGGGAGTGCTGCCATTTGCTGTGGGGGAATGTGACTACCCTGAGCCTTCAGTCGCCACAGAGTACTGCACCTCATTTAAGGTGCAGTATTCGCCTCGGGTAAGGAGGCGGTTAATCACCGGTGTTCCACATTCACACCTTACATATAGCTTAGGAGCCTTCTCACTGGGGAGCTAGACTGGGATAGGAAGCTTCAACTGCCCCGGTCACTAGGACAGCCTCCTGAGGGGCGAGTTACACTTGGGGTAGAAGTAGGAGGAACCTCACACAATCACCAGTCAGTCTACCTGGGACATCAGTTCTGGGACATGACACCACCACTTTCTTCTCTGCTCTTCACTGGGCCTGTGGCTTGGAGTGACTTTCTTCTTTCAAACACCGGTGATTTCTTCCAACTTATCTGAGGTTGACGGGGCCCATCACAGCGTGTGATCCGGGTGAGCAGCACAAAGAGTGAGTAAAGACACCTAGAACCGCAGCAACCAACTCAGACTCTTATTACCGGTGCCGGCAGTTCCTAGTTTACCAGTGACTCTGTGTGGTTTAATTGTGAGTATAACAGTGCCATCCGGCACCGCGCTGCGCTACACCACAACCCTGCACCCGGCCAAAACCCATCCTGCGGAATCCTCCTCCCTCCTATTGGGCCCCGGGACCACCAGCCCCTACCCACAGAGGGGTCAACACCTAGCTACTCTCCGCCATCGCTCCTGGGAACCCCATCACCAGCAGCGGTGGTGCCCACCATCACCACAACCCGTGGGTGGCGTCACGAACTCTCCACATCCCGAAAGAAACCCAATTCCCCCTTTCACTCGAGGGTGAGGAGCGCTGCTCGAGCTCCAGGTCCGGCCCGCTCGAGCCACCGAGGAGGAGGCACCGGATCCGAGCGCAATCTCCCCGAGCAGCCCCCCGCGACGGGGAAGCTGGCCCCCGCCCCCGACAACTTGGCATCACGAACAGGATTGAACCAGTCTACTTACCGGTAGAAGTGCGCCTTGTGATCCCCGTCAGCGGCATCCCGCTGAAAAATCTGAGGGTCCACCATTTTGGGCGCGGAGATTTCCCGCTCGAGTCGTCTTCCCGAGCATTGAAGGCGCGAAGGGTGAGGCCCCGCCCCCGAAGAGGTGAAGTGCTGTGGAAATACCAAGGGGGGGCAGGTGAACCAGCTGCTGCTGATGTCCGCGGGAAGAGAAAAGGAGAATGTCAGCGTCCAGGGAGGCGAGCGGAGCGGCACCCGTCACTGGAGTGGTGGGACCTGATGGTAACTCAGCTAGCCAGCAGGCGGCTCCCGCTCCGGTCGCAGGACCGGAGGTCCCGGGGATGCCAGCAAGCCCAGCGGCACCCACCGAAGGACCCGCCGGTGGTGATAACCCTGCAACGGTAACGGAGCAGGCACCGGTAGGCCACCTGGCTGCACCTGAGAGCCCGGAATCGGAGAGCAGCGACCCCGATAGCAGCATCCCGGTGGCTACGTATATCCCGCGGGATGGCGGGAACGGCTACCCGATGGTTTTGTTGCCCACAGTGTGCCCCAAAGGTGCCGAACCTTAAATCTGCAAGTTAACCCCCGAAGTTCCAGTTTTAAAGTTTTGATTGTTTATTCCCTAAGGCCGGTTCACCATACCCACACCGCAGGTGGTGGAGAGAGGGGTCTTTCGGACAGTGTCACCAGGAGTGAGGTGGCATTGGGGACCCAGGCGGACCTGTGGTGGACTGGGAAAAGTGGTTGGAGAAAGGCTGCGACGGCAGCAAAGCCCCGCAGTTAATGGGTCCCTCGTTCCGGAACCGTTCCCGCTTGTGTGACCTGGGCCAGTTCCTGTTTCCGGACTGGGGAAAAGGGGTGCTGCCTGCTTCTTAGGGGCAGCATCAAGGCTCAGGTTGTTTGGGTGGGAAAGCGGGAGGACCCGGTCCCGTTCCGATTAATACCATTGTATTATTGTTAGTATGCTTGTAACCCTGTTTTATCTTTTTTTTTAGTTCCCGTTCAATAAATGTCGGTGCCCGGACAGCCCGAGGACGGGCTGTGTTTTACCAAGGGGGTGTGTGACACCCTGGCATAGGTCCTGGCTGCTGTAAGGAAGGGAAGTGTGAGGAAGGGGCCTGAGGTGACCGGGGCAGGGTAGCGGCCCACCGGCATCAAGGGAAGACCCGGATCACTCTAGTCGGGAGTGGGCTCCCCATTCCCGACTGAGGAGAGAGAGTGGAGAACAAGGCAGGAGAAAGAGGCATCTGGCTGCAGGGCAAGAACAGGGGTCTGCTGTACCATGTGTGGGATCCCAAAAACACCCTCGTACCGAAGGCTGCGGACACCGGCAGTTCCTAATTTACCAGTGACTCTGTGTGGTTTAATCGTGAGTACAACAGTGCCATCCGGCACCGCGCTGCGCTGCACCACAACCCTGCACCCGGCCAAAACCCATCCTGCGGAATCCTCCTCCCTCCTATCGGGCCCTGGGACCACCAGCCCCTACCCACGGAGGGGTCAACACCTAGCTGCTCTCCGCCATCGCTCCCGGGAACCCCTTCACCAGCAGCGGTGGTGCCCACCATCACCACAACCCGTGGGTGGCGTCACGAACTCTCCACATCCCGAAAGAAACCCAATTCCCCCTTTCACTCGAGGGCAAGGAGCGCTGCTCGAGCTCCGGGTCCGGGCCGCTCGAGCCACCGAGGAGGAGGCACCGGATCCGAGCGCAAACTCCCCGAGCAGCCCCCCGCAACGGGGATGCTTGCCCCCGCCCCGACATATACGTCACCCCTCCCTCTCCCCATACATCACCCCGCATCTTCCCTCTCCCCATACATCACCCCGCATCCTCCCTCTCCCCATACATCATCCTGCATCCTCCCTCTCCCCATACATCACCCTGCATCCTCCCTCTCCACATATATCACCCCGCATCCTCCCTCTCCTCATACATCACCCCGCATCCTCCCTCTCCTCATACATCACCCCACATCCTCCCATTCCCCATACATCACCCCGCATCCTATCTCTCCCCATACATCACCCCTCATCATTTCTCTCCCCATACTGTGTCCAAAGATGTTTCCATCCCCCATCCTCTCTTCCCACCATACTGTGTCCAAAGATGCTTCCCCATCCTCTCTTCCCACCATACTGTGTCCAAAGATGCTTCCCCCTCCCCATCCTCTCTTCCCACAATACTGTGTCCAAAGATGCTTCCCCCTCCCCATCCTCTCTTCCCACCATACTGTGTCCAAAGATAGTTCCCTTTCACTCCTACTGTGTCTATAGATACTGATCCCTTCCCATCCTCTCTCCTCCATACTCTGTCTTTAGATACTGCCCCCTCCCCCCCTCTATACCCTCATACTGTGTCCACTAATAGTTACCTCTCCCCACCCTCTGTCCCCCTATTCTGTGTGCATAGATACCTCCCCCCTCACCCCATAATGTTCCTCCTCCGTATCCTTAGCTCCACACTGGAGCACTTATCAGCACTTTCTGCCACCTCTGCGCTGCGGCCCTGACTTCTGGGTCAGCAATGTGATCAGCTGACCTAATCACATTACAGCCGTCGCTCTTACCCGGAAGTCAGCGCCGGCGTCACCACTCCAATTGTCCTAGTGTCTGACAGATAAGGACATTGAGCAGTGGGAGCTGCGAGCTGCAGTTTCTATGAGTGCAGCTGTCAGCATGACAGCTGCACTCAGAGAATAGCAGGCTCCCACTACAGGGTGGCAAACGCAGCCCCGGGGAGACTTTCACAGCGCAGCATCAGGAAGCCTGACAGCACCCCCTTGACAGCTGCGCCCAGGGCAGATGCCCCGGCACCCCCCCTAGATGCGCCTCTGCTATCACATCCAACTTTAAGCACCTCCTCTGACTGGCAATGTCATCCTATACCAAAGCCGGTATATGGCCATTCGGAACTGCTCTTGTGTGAGGGGATACTCACAAAAGTCACCTTTTGCAAATTAAATATTCTCTTCATAGCAATTTTCTAGACCTGGTGCTAATGTACCCTGCTGTATATATTAGCAGCGTCTAGTGATAAACCTCCTGCCCTCTCACAGGACAAAGTTTAAGAAATGTACGATTCTATACAAGTCAATGTTATTCTCGGAGATCACTCACGGCTGACGGCAGAATCACGGACTCTGACGCCCACAAGTGTAAATTGAAACAATTAATCAAACACATAAATAAATGACTCACACCCATCATCTGTGGATGTAATAAATTGCCTAGTTTATTATGCATAACCGAATAATATTCATTCGCATAAGTAAGTGTGTAAATGTGTGCAAAATAAATAGATAAATAATAATGATCAACTGCTGAAATAGTAAGAGTAAAACTAAACAATAAGTCCTTATCCAATCACCACAAATCATTGAGCCTGACTAACCAAAACAAATATACTGTGTGTGAATATATATATATATATATATATATTATATATATATTATATATATATGTACATATATATATATATATATATATATATATATATATATATATATATATATATATACACTAGCTGTAGTACCCGGGCGATAGTAACTGTCTCTCTGTCTCTCTCCTAGTCTCTTTTTTGTGTGTCTCTGTCTGTCTATCTCTCTGTCTGTGTTTTTCTTTGTCTGTCTGTGCCTATCTCTCTGTCTGTATTTGTATCAGTCTATCTGTCTCCATCTCTGCGTCTGTCTCTCTTTCCCCATCTGTAGAGACAGCCTGGAAAGAGACAGCCCAGGAAAGAGACAGCCCGGGAAAGAGACAGCCCGGGAAAGGGACAGCCGGGGAAAGAGACAGACAAAGACAGATGGAAAAGAGACAGACGTAGAAAGAGACAGACACACACAGAGACAGACACAGAGAGAGAGAGAGAGAGAGAGACAGGCAGACAGACACAGAGATGGAGACAGATAGACTGATGCAAATACAGACAGATAGAAATAGTCAGACAGAGACATAGACACAGACAGACAAGGAAAGAGACAGACAGAGAGACAGACAGACAGCAACACACAGACAGATACTGGGAGAGAGACAGAGAGAGAGTTACTATCCCGGGCAACACCCGGGTACTACAGCTAGTATATTTTATATATATATATATATATATATGTACTGTATATATATATATTATATATATATATATATATATATATATATATATATATATATGCAAAAATGTGAATCTTGGCAGATCTGCTTATCTCCAATTTTCTATTATCAAGAAAACAGGCTTCCTTCTCCATGGATGACTTATTTTTATCTTTCATGTCCCATGAACTAATTATTTATTGTAAGAAAAATTAAAGCACTTTTTTGAAGTGTTTTTATTGCCAAGAGATGCAGTTTTTGGTGCAGAAAATCCTCACCCAAATCTGCAAAATGAGAACTTATCCTTACACTCCCCATTTCTGTTGTATATTGTCCATCATGTTGCTGCTTTCAAACATGTACTAAGGTAGGCAGTCACAAGATAGCCGGAATACCTCTCCAATAGGTTTGTAATGTCCAAAACTGAAAAAAGCTTGGTGTTCACATAGGTACCATTGCGCATTTGGTGAGTGAAGATAGATTTCTTGAGTGTTTTTGTAAAAATCTGTTCCAACAGTATGAAATCTACCCTAAAGAATTCAAGGGCTCATGATGAACTATAAAAGATGTGGAAATCAAGTTCCTTCAGAACTGTTACAAAGAAAGCTAAAGTTTCTGTTCTGAGGTTCAAGAAATGATACTTAAAGGGAAACCTGAACACAATTTGCCCAAAGGGTATAAAAAAAATACTTTTATTATTAACCAAATTAAATGACCAAATTAAAATTGGCCTGTAGGGTGAAAGACTAAAGAATAAATCATCTCAAAAGGAGGTGAACCATTAGGCTGCAGACCAAAGCTTCAGGAGCGTATCAAATGGTGCTGCTCTTTTTTTTTTTAGCAAACTGAGGCTCGAAGTCTTCCAATTTGAGAGAAACTGTGAATTTCAGAAAATTTGACTCAAACTTTATCCTTGCTCATCTCTGATATGGAAATTACATGAAAACTTGGCCCTGAATTATAACAGGGTTCAAAAAGTCTCTTTTATCCATATGAGAAGACCTGTACTATATTTACCTTATGATAGCTTGGAGGCCCTGTTACAGATTTTGTAGACCTAAGAGCCTTAACATAAAAGAAAAACTGATTTATCAATGACCCATTTCACCAAAGTCCATGCAGATTTTGGACTCCAAAACTTTGGCCCTGACTTGAAAAGAAAACATGACACCCTGCTCCTCTTCCTTAAACTTCTGAAGAGATAAACAGTAAAACACATCAACTAGTTGTTAATTCATCTTCAGTATGATTGACTAAGCAGTTTTGAGAAACTATTTTCCACCGAAGAGGTCTAACATACTATCTCGCAGAAGTAGTGGTCAAGTTTTTGAAAAGAGCAGAGGCAGCAGAAGATATGCAGATAGCAATTACCTGATCACTGCTGGTGCAACTTCAGAAAGCCCAGGTAGTTAGCTGTTGCTAGGATAATATTCTGTTAGGCCCCTTTCACATGTCAGTGATTCTGGTACGTTTGTGCTTTTTTTTAAACGTACCAGAATCACTGACATACGCAGACACATTATAATGAATGGGTCTGCTCACACGTCAGTGATTTTTCACTGCACGTGTCTCCGTGCAGCGTACCCGCGTGTGCGTGATTGCCACACGGAGACATGTCCATTTTTTTCTGGCATCACTGATGTCCCACGGACCACGCAGTGGTGTGGTCCGTGAAACACGTGCCAGAAAAAACGTGCATTTAAAATAATAAACATTTTAACTCACCCGGCTTCAGCCGCGCTCTCTGCAGCCCGTTCTCCCTGCTGCTTCTGAGCCGGCTGATTACTGTCGCGCATCTTAATGATGCACGACACAGCCGACCCGGAAGCAGCTGCTGCAGGGGTCACCGCCGGCCGGATGCTGCACCGCGGGAGGATTCAGCACCACGGAGAGCGGGAGCGCGCACAGGTGAGTTGATTTCTAAGTGCAATCACGGGCCACGGAGAACGGAGCCCAGATTGCACTTAGACAACCCACGTGTGCCGTGATTCACGGCACACGCAGGGACATGTGCGTGTTTTACACGCCAGTGAAAAACGTCTGTGTTTTTCACTGACGTGTGAAATGGGCCTAAGACACGTATTTTCACTGCTAGGAGGGGAAATATATTAAAAATTTCTGAAATGTTGCTTACTGAGTAGGAATTTAAATGCTTGGCTGACTATAAGAGAAATTAATTTCTTGTTAGCAGTAGAGATGAGCGAACCTTTCAAAGTTCAGTTCGCCAAGCGTTACCAAACAAACGCTACCTTCACCGAGCTGTTTGCCAAGCCAAATGTTGAACCTTTTCAAACCCCATTCAATGAGAGGCCAAACCTAAGGCAGAGAAAAAATACCTTTAGGGAGGTCAAAAATATGTTTTGCAGCACAGCTCCACTGTTTTGCTGTAGCCATTAGCTTCCTAGACTATTGACATAAAAAATATTGAGTTGGATGAGAGACGTGTGTAGGGCTGGTGCTCCCAAACCCCTGCCAGTACAGACAAGACATAACTTGGAGACCAATCTTAGAGTTTTTAGATTTAAAAACATTTCAGGCAGACAGCAGGGACAGTGGCATGAATTGAACCCCCATTTCCAAATAGTGTGTTTGCACAGTAGGGAGGTATGGTCCATGCAACACACAGGATGTTGCCTGGCATTTCCATTTTTAAAAGTGTGCATACAGCGACTGTGCCTTCTGCAGCAGGGCATCCAGGCCGGAATAATGGCCTAGAAGTTTTGGTATAACCAGGTTGAGGAATTGAGCCATGAAAGGCACATGTGATGTCACCTAGGCATAATGCCCACACCAGGTTTGCACCATTATCACACCTGCCTTCCCTGGCTCCATGTTTGTGGAGACAGCCATTGATGAAACTGGGCCTGGATAATGGTCCACAATTCTGCAGCTGTGTGACTGCATTATCCAATGCATATTAATTTCAGCACTGCCTGATTGTGTTGACTTAGACACAGGATGTGGACTGGAATTTCAATTTTAAAATCAAGAGATGCATGAGTGACAGGATTAAGCCTTGCGCTCCCTCCCTGCCAGTAGAGACGAGACACTTATTGGAGACCAATCTTGGAGTCTTGAGATTGAAAACCTTTCAGGCAGACAACAAGACTGTGGCATCAATTGCCCCCTCCCCTCCATTTCCCCATAGTGTCTTTGCACATCAAGGAGGTTGGTTCCAAGCAATACACAGGATGTGGCCTGGCATAAATCAAGATTTGCGTGAGTGACAGATGTAGGCCTCTTTGTCTCAGAACCGTGGCAATACAGACAAAAGACAATTTGGAGACCCATTTTGGAGTCTGGAGATTAAAAACCTTTCAGGCAGACAGCAGGACAGTGGCATCAATTGCCCCCCCCCCCACCACCACCATTTCCCCATAGTCTGTTTACGCAGTGTACGAAGTAAGATTCCCACAGTAAAGCATGCTGGTTGCACATGTGCCGGTTCATGCATGTAGTAGTCAAATTATTTGAATTTTTGCCTCTACTGAGTCGTTGTTTACAATGTTGGCAGATAACGAAGGTTGGATCATCTTTTGTGGTCTGATCAATGGCTGTCTCTACCGAACCTAGAGCTAGGGAAGGACATCATATGTGCATTGCATGGATCACGTGCTCAACCTGGTAGTATAGAAATTTCTAGGGGACAATTCCAGCCTGCATGCACTGCTGTAGAAGGCACGGTCTCTGTGTACTCACTTGTTAAAATGGAAATGCCAGGCCACATCCAATGTGTTGGAAGTTACAAACTTCCCTGCTGTGCAAACACACTATGCAGAAATGGGGGGCAATTGATGCCACTGTGCTGCTGTTTGCCTGAAATGTTTTTAATCTAAAGACTTCAAGATGGGTCTCCAAGTTGTGTCTTGTGTGTACTTGGCAGGGGTATGAAAGCACCAGCCCTACACCTGTCTCTTATTCACCTCTATATTTCTTATGTAAATAGTCTGGGAAGCTAATGGCTCCGCCACAACAGTGTGGTTCCACTGTAAGGCTACATGTGCACGCTGCAGTTTTTGCCGCATTTTTTGGTGCAGTTTTGGGCTACATGCACACAATGCATTTTTTGCTGCATTTTTGTAACTTTTTTGGTGCAGTTTTGTTGTCAGCAAGTTCTAACTTTTGAATTTTTAGCAAAGTCTATGAGAAGTCAGATTTGCTGTTCTTATGTTGCAGTTTTTTTGTCTGCAGTTTATTTGTCAAAACCTTTTGATAAAAAAGAAGCAGCATGTTCATTCTTCTTGCGTTTGTCACATTTTGTCACACATTGAAATCAATGAGGGGATGAAAAACACATAGAAAAGCGCATGGTACCAAATTGCTGCATTTTGCATGAGTTGTACTTGTGTCACAAAAAAATGCAGGTCACCCACATTGTTCTAGGATAAATAAATACTGTTTTGGAGTCTCTCTCTCTCTTAAGACACCTTTCAAATACTATTACCTGAGCTTAAAGGGAAGGCGTCGTCAAAAAAAAAACAAAAATCAATAACTAAAAAAATGTAAAGTAGTAATGTTTTAATGTTATGTTTAAATAAAATTATTTGTTTTTAATTGAGAAAAATATAAAAAGAAAATTTTGATATATTCCACTCTTAAACACTAGAGGGAGCAGCTGCTGAAATCCGACTGTAGAAGTACTGTAGAAATATCTCACATTACAGCTGCAGTAAAAGTGGGCAGAATCTGCTCTCCTGTGTGTGATGTCACCTCCCCTCCAAATCTGGGTGTTTCCAACAGGATAAGAGTATGAAGTTTAGGATCACAGTGCGGAGCCATTTTGTTGGTGGCCACAGAGTGATCCTAATATGCCTAAAGTGTCACTAAGACCAGCTGCATAGTGCTCTACTGTATCCCACGCTGCACTGTATCCCAATGCTCCCACACTGCCTGCTGACTGTTTCCCAATGCCCCCACACTGCCTGCTGACTGTTTTCCAATGCCCCCACACTGCCTGCTGACTGTTTCCCAATGCCCTGATACTGCCTGCTGACTGTTTCCCAATGCCCCCACACTGCCTGCTGACTGTTTCCCAATGCACCCACACTGCCTGCTGACTGTTTCCCAATGCCCTGATACTGCCTGCTGACTGTTTCCCAATGCCCCCACACTGCCTGCTGACTGTTTCCCAATGCCCCCTGTTACGGTTGCTGCGAGCACTGGAGACTAAGTCCAGATTTCTTACTACTGCACATGTGCGAGCGCTGGAGACTAAGTCCAGATTTCTTGCTACTGCACATGTGCGAGCACTGGAGACTAAGTCCAGATTTCTTGCTACTGCACATGTGCGAGCGCCGGAGACTAAGTCCTATCTTGGAGCCATTGCACATGTGCGGGTGACATCATCGCTGACACGAGGTCACATGTCTCTGACACCTTCTATGCCGATTGGTCGCTGGTCATGTGCTTGTGATGCCTTGCTCGGTGATAGGCCAGCATGACGTCACTCCTGTCGTTCTGGCAGTGGATTGGCTCTGGTGTCCTCCATCTTGGATGAGGCACAGAGTCTATATAAGACCCTGACACACGCCGCATGGCGCTCAGTCCTCTTGGTTCATGCATAAGAGTAGACGCTCTGTGCGCGTTCCTCTAGGCATTCCTCTGTCTATGCTAGGTGAGCGCTACCGGCAGGGTAGCGTTCTTATACCTTACAGCTTCGGCTGCTGTCCGTATCCTTACCTCTTAGGGGAGCGGACATAGGCAGGTGCCTGAGGCACATGGTCTGGCTGGGCCTTGTGGTTTGACTCGTAGGTGGACGTTGCCGCTAGGGTAACGTTCCTTATACTGCGTCTGGCAGTTGTTCGTATCCTCGCACACTAGGGGAGCGAACAAAGGTAGGAGCTTTGTGCGGCTTACGCTGCTGTTCGTCTCTTTTGCACCACTAGAAGAGCGGACCTAGGCAGGTGCCATATCTAGTGGTTCGTGTCCTCGCACACTAGTGGAGCGAACGCAGGTAGGAGCTTTGTGCGGCTTACGCTGCTGTTCGTCTCTTTTGCACCACTAGAAGAGCGGACCTAGGTAGGTGCCATTTCGCACACATTGCCTTTGTCTCTGTGATTATTAACAGAGATCATTCCACACACCCTCCAAGTAAGGGAGGAATTGCTTTACTTACTTATTATATCCTTCTGTGAGTTAACAGAGGTATTGCACTCTGCCATAGTCTGCAGCAGAGTCTTTGCACGGTGGACCCTGACTGTCTGATACTCCTTTAGGTTATCAGACAGCCCCCCGTAACATTAGGACTGAGCCAAGGGTCTGGAAGTTATGGCAGAATATCAGCAGTTACACCGTTACATACAAGTACTTGAGTCACGGCTCAAGAGTATAGAGGATAAACCTCAGACCATGGTGACATCTGCACATGATCCTCGACTTGCTCTGCCAAACAGATATTCTGGCGATGCCAGATCATGTCGTGGTTTCATTAGTCAGTGTCAGATACACCTAGAGGTCAACTCTTCTCGCTTCTCTACGGAGAGGTCCAGAGTAGGCTTTATCATCTCCTTACTTCAGGACAAAGCCTTAGAATGGGCGACTCCCCTATGGGAGCGCTCTGATGTGGTTACTCTGAGACATCAAGACTTTCTTGATGCTCTTAAGGTGGTATTCATGGGTCCGCAGGTTACCCATGATGCGGCCCTGAGACTGTTAGATCTATCTCAGGGTTCGTTATCCACTAGTTCTTATGCCATTGCTTTTAGAACTCTGGTGGCAGAACTAGATTGGCCAGAGAAGGTGTTGATTCCTATCTTCTGGAGAGGGTTGGCAGGCTATGTCAAGGATGCTCTTGCTACTCGTGAGGTCCCTGCTTCTCTAGAGGACTTGATCACAGTAGCAACGAGGATCGATGTACGCCATAAGGAACGTAGACTCGAGGTCTCTTCCTCACGCCCTAAGCATCGGGCTATTCCAGTTGTTGAGGGTCCACTACCATCTTCCTCAGCATCTGAAACATCTCCCACTCCTATGGAGTTAGGTCATACGTCTTCCAGACTACGCAAGTCTGGTCCTCCTATATGTTACGTATGTCGTCAGGCTGGGCACTATGCCAACAAGTGTCCTAGTCGTCAGGGAAACTCCCTGGCCTAGTAACCATTAGAGGGGGGTTACTAGAGACGTCTTCTGCACCCTCTAAGTGTTGTATCCCAGGTCAGCTCTCGTTATCTGAGAATACATGGCCTATTATGGCTTTTGTGGATTCCGGAGCTGACGGGACTTTTGTGTCCTCAGGATTTGTAAAGGGACACAATATTCCCTCTATCATGTTAGAGGCGCCTATTCCTGTCCGTGTTGTTAATGGAACTATGTTGTCTGACTCCATTACATTGAGGACAGTTCCCTTGCGCCTTTCCCTGTCTCAGGGTCACATAGAGGAGATTTCTTTTCTTGTTTTGCCTGAGGGTATAGACGACATCCTTCTGGGTCTCCCATGGCTTCGGACTCATGCTCCTCACATTGACTGGGAGTCTGACAGCATTATTAGTTGGGGTTCGAAATGTCAGTCCCGATGTCTTCCCTTACCACCTAAGGTCATTGCGGTTGCATCTACTGATCTCTATCCCATACCTACACCCTATCTGGATTTCGCTGACGTGTTCTCCAAACAGGGTGCTGAGGTTCTTCCACCCCATAGGCCGTATGACTGTGCCATAGACTTTATCCCAGGTTCGGTTCCACCTAAAGGCAGGGTTTACCCCCTGTCGATACCTGAGTCGGAGGCCATGTCGACCTATATAAGACAGAGTTTAGAGAAGGGGTTCATTCGTAAGTCTGTCTCTCCCGCGGGAGCTGGGTTTTTCTTTGTTCGGAAGAAAGAGGGTGATTTGCGTCCCTGCATAGATTACAGGGGTCTCAACGCAATCACAATAAAGAACAAATACCCGTTACCTTTAATTTCGGAGCTCTTTGACAGATTGAGAGGAGCTCAAGTTTTTACAAAGTTGGATCTGCGGGGTGCGTATAACTTGGTACGAATTCGAAAGGATGACGAATGGAAGACCGCTTTTAACACCCGAGACGGTCACTATGAATACCTCGTCATGCCTTTTGGGTTATGTAATGCACCCGCAGTATTTCAGGACTTCGTAAACGATGTGTTCAGGGATTTACTGTTATCCTCAGTAGTGGTGTATCTGGACGACATCCTGATTTTTTCTCCTGATCTGGAGACTCATCGTCAGGATGTCGTTCGTGTCCTTTCCCGTTTAAGGGAGCACTCATTGTTTGCTAAACTCGAGAAATGTGTATTCGAGCAGTCCTCATTGCCTTTTTTGGGTTACATTATCTCACAAGAGGGCCTGGCTATGGATCCTGTGAAGCTCTCTGCTGTCCTGCAATGGTCCGAACCTCATTCCTTGAAGGCGGTGCAACGCTTCTTAGGATTCATAAATTATTACAGGCAGTTCATACCCCATTTTTCTACTTTGGTGGCCCCTTTGGTGGCCTTGACTAAGAAAGGTGCTAATCCCAAAGCCTGGTCTACTGAGACATCTCAGGCTTTTGAGGCAGTAAAAAGACACTTTTCAACTGCTCCCGTTCTTCAAAGACCCGATGAGAGTAAGCCCTTCCTCTTAGAGGTTGATGCCTCTTCAGTGGGTGCTGGTGCGGTCTTGTATCAAAAGAACGGTGCAGGTAGAAAAAGGCCGTGTTTCTTCTTTGCGAAAACCTTTTCACCAGCAGAGAGAAACTATACCATTGGGGATAGGGAACTGCTCGCCTTGAGATTAGCCTTGGAGGAGTGGCGTCACTTGCTGGAAGGAGCGAAACATCCTTTCCAGGTCTATACAGACCATAAGAATCTGACGTACTTACAAACCGCTCAGCGTCTGAATCCTCGCCAAGCCCACTGGTCCTTGTTTTTCTCCCGCTTTCACTTCTCCATCAACTATCTGTCTGGGAGTAAGAATAACAAGGCAGACACCCTGTCTCGCTCTATGCTTTCTACCCAGGAGGAGATTGACGAACCTCGTCTTATCCTTCCCTCCAGGGTTTTTCATATGCTCTCCCCTGTGACGTTAGACCAAATCCCACCGGGCAAGACATTTGTTCCGCCTGATCGACAGAATGATATACTGTCATGGGCCCACACCTCAAAGGTGGGTGGGCATTTTGGTATTAGGCGGACACGAGAGTTACTGGAGAGGTGGTATTGGTGGCCACACTTAGCCAGCCACGTCAAGAGATATGTCGGTTCCTGCTACTCGTGTGCTCGCAACCGTCCATTACGGCAGAGACCGGCTGGACTCTTGCATCCTTTACCAGTGCCAGATAGACCATGGGAGGTGGTAGGCATGGACTTTGTGGGTGATCTTCCATGTTCACAGGGACATAGATTTGTGTGGGTCATTACGGGCCAATGGTTTGGTTGAGCGTACCAATCAATCTATGATTATATACCTTCAACACTTTGTTGCTGAGAACCACGATAACTGGTCCTCCCTCCTACCCTGGGCAGAATTTGCCCTTAACAATTCGCTGGCTGAGGCCACTGGGAAGACACCGTTCGTACTCAATAATGGGCAACACCCTAGGGTACCGGTACCGTTTCCCGCTGCTGCACCTCCTCCTCTTGTGGCCGACTGGGCAACTAATGCCAGAGAGGTTTGGGATCGGACTCAAGAGTCGATCCAAGCAGCTAAGGACCGTATGAAGACGGTGTCCGATCGGTTTCGTCGCCCGGCTCCTGTCTTTTCTCCAGGGGACTTTGTGTGGCTCTCTGCAAAACACGTGAGACTTAGAGTGAGCTCTGTCAAATTTGCTCCTCGCTTCCTGGGTCCTTATGAGGTTCTTCGACAGGTAAATCCTGTAGTCTACCAATTGAAGTTACCCGTCCATCTTAAGATTCATGACAAATTCCATGTCTCACTGCTAAAGCCGGCTATTTTACCTCACGCTCGTGAAGTGCACTCTCCTGCCTCTGATTCCTCTCGCTCTAGCTATGAGGTACGAGCCATAGTTGGTTCTAAGATGGTTAGAGGGCGCAGGTTCTTCTTGATAGATTGGGAGGGTTACGGCCCGGAACATCGCTCTTGGGAGCCTGAGGAGGCTGTCCATGCTCCCGACTTAGTTGCCGATTACCTGCGTCGCCGGGAGGGGGGCCCTTGAGGGGGAGGTACTGTTACGGTTGCTGCGAGCACTGGAGACTAAGTCCAGATTTCTTACTACTGCACATGTGCGAGCGCTGGAGACTAAGTCCAGATTTCTTACTACTGCACATGTGCGAGCGCTGGAGACTAAGTCCAGATTTCTTGCTACTGCACATGTGCGAGCGCTGGAGACTAAGTCCAGATTTCTTGCTACTGCACATGTGCGAGCGCCGGAGACTAAGTCCTATCTTGGAGCCATTGCACATCATCGCTGACACGAGGTCACATGTCTCTGACACCTTCTATGCCGATTGGTCGCTGGTCATGTGCTTGTGATGCCTTGCTCGGTGATAGGCCAGCATGACGTCACTCCTGTCGTTCTGGCAGCGGATTGGCTCTGGTGTCCTCCATCTTGGATGAGGCACAGAGTCTATATAAGACCCTGACACACGCCGCATGGCGCTCAGTCCTCTTGGTTCATGCATAAGAGTAGACGCTCTGTGCGCGTTCCTCTAGGCATTCCTCTGTCTATGCTAGGTGAGCGCTACCGGCAGGGTAGCGTTCTTATACCTTACAGCTTCGGCTGCTGTCCGTATCCTTACCTCTTAGGGGAGCGGACATAGGCAGGTGCCTGAGGCACATGGTCTGGCTGGGCCTTGTGGTTCGACTCGTAGGTGGACGTTGCCGCTAGGGTAACGTTCCTTATACTGCGTCTGGCAGTTGTTCGTATCCTCGCACACTAGGGGAGCGAACAGAGGTAGGAGCTTTGTGCGGCTTACGCTGCTGTTCGTCTCTTTTGCACCACTAGAAGAGCGGACCTAGGCAGGTGCCATATCTAGTGGTTCGTGTCCTCGCACACTAGTGGAGCGAACGCAGGTAGGAGCTTTGTGCAGCTTACGCTGCTGTTCGTCTCCTTTGCACCACTAGAAGAGCGGACCTAGGTAGGTGCCATTTCGCACACATTGCCTTTGTCTCTGTGATTATTAACAGAGATCATTCCACACACCCTCCAAGTAAGGGAGGAATTGCTTTACTTAGTTATTATATCCTTCTGTGAGTTAACAGAGGTATTGCACTCTGCCATAGTCTGCAGCAGAGTCTTTGCACGGTGGACCCTGACTGTCTGATACTCCTTTAGGTTATCAGACAGCCCCCCGTAACACCCCCACACTGCCTGCTGACTGTTTCTCAATGCCCCAACACTGTTATAAACAGCAATACCAAATCAGATAATTGTATTCAATAAAGCATCATAAAATATTAACCTTTATTAAGTATAAATATTTAAAAAGAAAAGAAAAAAAATCTTTCTTCTCTAAGATTGACAATAACTCAATAAGCTGTCAGGGTTCCCAAACCAGAAGGTTGGACAGACGTATATCAGTAATACCCTACAGATTACTCATGGCACTATGCTGTCCTATAAATGGGGGCCTCTGTAACAGCCACAAATAGTCATACAAAAAAATCACAAGAAAAAAATACAAATAACAGAAAACAATACAATTATGTTTGGTATCAGGCACTGAACAGTGGTCCTAGGTAGAAAAAAAACATAGCAAAAACAGCATAATAGACCTAAATGAATATATATATTTCCCACAAGGTGCTGACAGTGGTCAGACACATGGGAGAGTATATAGTACAATAAAAGGACTAGGAAAGATCTCACCGCGTCCTCTCAGGTCCGGGTGTACAGATTCTTCCACCAAGATACTGAGCCCAGAGACTTCCTCAAAGTTCATCTGTCCCTAAGATCTCCTGGGGAAAATAAGAAAATCTGTCTAATACCCCAAGCTCCCATCCTAACAAGGACAGTCCACAGCTAGATATAAAATGCTAGACCCGTACGTTGACCCTAACTGCGGCCCGACGCGTTTCGTCTTATGACTCTTCAGGGGACATAATGCTTATTATAGATGAGGCCCTTATACCCAGCTATCATCTGCCCATCTAACACTATGGGCAGATAATAGCTGGGTATAAGGGTGCCTACTGACTGTTTCCCAATGCCCCCCCACTGCCTGCTGACTGTTTCCCAATGCCCCCACACCGCCTACTGACTGTTCCCCAATGCCCCGCTCAGGTCACTGACTGTATCCCAATGCTGCATGCACTCACCTCAGACCTGCGTCTCAGCAGCTTGTCCTGTCAGACATCACAGTGCGAGCAGCGGAGGCCCGAGGTGAGCACAAGCGGGGTGGTGGGTCCGCGGCATAGTGCGGGGGAGGGGGGCCAGTGGCATAGTGCGGGGGAGGGGAGTGATCGTGGCATAGAGCGGGGGAGGGAGGGGGGTCGCGGCATAGTGAGGGAGGGTCGCGGCATAGTGCGGGGGAGGGAGAAGGTCGCGGCATAGTGCGGGGGAGGGAGAGGGTCACGGCATAGTTCGTTGGGTTGCAGCATAGTGCAGGGGAGGGGGGGTTGTGGCATAGTGTGGTGGAGGGGGGGGTCGCAGCACAGTACGGAGGAGAGAGGGGTCACGTCATAGTGCAGGGGAGGGTGGGTCATGTCAGAGTGCGGGGGAGGGGGGTGAACGGCAGAGTGGAGAGCAGTGCCAGGATCAGTAACGGTGCAATCACCGTTGCCCGGCGTCGGTATTCACCCCATCCATCTCGGCGGGTGACAGGGGTAAAGTGCAGCAGACAGCATAGCTGTGAGCTCCACAAAGATGGCGCTGATCTCCGCCCTCTGCTGTGATCTGGACAGTCCAGGGGGCTCGTCCATTTCACAGCAGGCGCCTTCTGTATGTAACTAAATGGGGTCAGATTCCAACGACCGTCCACTATGCCCTGGGGGCTGCCATAAAGGAGGTGAGTAACTGTCATTACAAACACCAAATCCATGATGGCAGCCCCCAGTGCTTCAGTAAAACTAGAATTAAATAAAAACTAAATAAACAGTGAGTTTAATTTTGTATTAAAAATACTTGATTTCATAATCACTATTATTAATAAAAAAATAAAAAACCGCAACGCCCTTCCTTTAATGCCACTTGTCATTCATAGCTGACATCAACCCCAAAATTACTACTCTGATTGTTAATGCACCAGGGGAATCGGGAAAAGCCTTGGCAAATAGCAAGTACTGGCGCATCGAATGGAGGCAACACTTCTGAGACAGCTGCGGGCTGATATATTTAGCCTTGGAAGAGCCAAATAACCATAGCCCTACCCACCCTAATTATACCAGACCCCAGCTTTCTGCTTTAACTTGGCTGGATTTCAAAATAGGGAGGACCCCATGTCATTTTTTTAAATTTAAATTAAGGGCTGAGGAGGGCAGGGAAATCACTGAAATGGTAGGAAACAGCACTCAAATGAATGGAAAATGAATTGAAACAGTAAAGAACCGTCATTTACATTTGATGGGTACTGACTGCAACTCACATCAGAGCCTCACTGAACGCAGTGTTGAGCTACAATTCCGATGAGAAATGCAGTCAGTAACCAGAAAATGTGACTGTTCTCTACTGTTCCAATTCATTTGAGACCTGTTTCTACAATATAACTGATTTCCCTGCTAATAATAATAATAATAATAATAATAATAATAATAATAAAAAAACAATTTTTATTGGAGTCCCCACATTTTACTTACCAGCCAAGGTAAAGCAGACAGCTGAAGACTGTTATCAGGCTGGGAAGAGAAAAATAGCCATGGCTCTTCGCTGCCTGATAATTAGAGTTGAATGATGTTCGAGTCGAACGGTTCGCCAATTTGAAATTCGAAGTGATTTTGGGCGACGTTCGATGAACTCGAATGATTTGCTTCAAGTTCGGCAGTTTGAGTTACGTTCGATAGCGGTTCAATCACCAAAAGCGTGGCTTTTCACAGTAAGGCTATATGTGCACGTTGTGTATTTGCATGCGTCCTGCATCCCCAGCACAATTCCTCTCTCTTTCCTACTCACCGATCATGGGCGCGAGGCTGCACGGCTGTCAAAGTTACGGCGGCTTTTCCTCTTTTGAAAATGGCTGCCACTTCATTATTCAATCAGGTATTCCCTGCTTTCCCCGCCCACCGGCGCCCATGATTGGTTGCAGTCAGACATGCCCCCACGATGAATGACAGCTGTCTCACTACAACCAATCACAGCCGCCGGCGGGCGGGTCTATATCGTGCAGTAAAATAAAAAAAAAAATAAAAAATGCGGTTCCCCCCAATTTTGATACCAGACAGGATAAAGCGACATGGCTGGAGGCTGGTATTGTCAGGATGGAGTGCGCCACATTATGGGGAGCCCACCACCCTAACAATATCAGCAGGCAGCCGCCCAGAATTTCCGCATCCATTAGATGCGACAGTCCCGGGACTTTACCCAGCTCATCCCGAATTGCCCTGGTGCTGTGGCAATTGGGGTAATAACGGGGTTAATCATGGCCGGCGTCTCCCCAAGATACCTTCCATGATTAACCTGTAAGTGAAAGTAAATAAACACAAACAATGAAAAATCCTTTGGAATAAAAGACAAAAAAACACCCTATTTCACCATTTTATTAAAATCCCCAAATACCCCTCCAGGTGCGGTGTAATCCACAAAGGTCCCGCGACGAATCCAGCTCTGCTAGATGAAGCTGACAGGGAGCACCGTAGCACACGAGCGTTCTGTGTCAGATCCACCGAGCAATGAAGTGAGCCGCGCTGTCACCGGAGACTTCACTCAGGTAATGCCTGCGTGTGCGGTGATGATGGGGGTTATAGTGCCTGCATGTGCGGTGATTATGAGGGTTGTAGTGCCTGCGTGTGTGCGAGGATGATGAGTGCGGTACTGCCGGTGTTTGCCCGCCCATCCATCCATCCTCCCATCCATCCGCCCGCCCATCCATCCATCCATCCGCCCTCCCATCCATTCATCCGCCCATCCGTCTCCTCTCTCCTCTCTCTATCTTCTCGCTCTTCTCTCTCTCTCCTCTCTTTCTCTCTCCTCTCTCTATCTCAGACCTGGCGATGATCAGCTGATACGGTCACCTGACGGAATCAGCTGACACTATACATCGAGCGGTGAGGCCGGCTTTTTACCGCCCGGCCGGCTAAACTATCAGCTGCTGCTGTCGGACAGGAGTCTGTACAGAAGTGTGTAGTTTCTTTTTTTTTTTTTTTCACTGATGCATCAGCTGATTGTATGCAAGCAGTTTATATAATTAACTTCTGTGTCATGTGATTCAGGCCCTTGAACCTGACACATCATCTGATCGCTTTGCCTTCCAGCAAATCGATCAGATGATATTGGATCCGAATTGGACAGCGTGGGACCCTTGACCCAGAATTACTGCGGATGGGGGTTCTTTATTTCAATAAAGATGGAGTCACTAATTGTGTTGTGTTTTATTTTTAATAAAAATATTTTTCTATGTGCTGTGTTTCTTTTTATCTGTACTAGAAATTCATGGTGGCCATGTCTAATATTGGCATGACACCATGAATTTCAGGCTTAGGGCCACTTGATAATATACAGCTAGCCCTAACCCCATTATTACCCAGCGAGCCACCCGTCACCAGTGCAGCTGGAAGAGTTGGTTACAGCGCCAGAAGATGGTGCTTCTATGAAAGTGCCATTTCTGGGGCGGCTGCGGACGCAAATTCGCAGCAGGGGTGCCCAGAAAGCTTGGGCACACTGCGCTGCAGATTCCAATCCCCAGCTGCCTAGTTGTACCTGGCTGGACACAAAAATTGGGCGAAGGCCACATCATTTTTTTTTTTTAATTATTTCATGAAATTCATGAAATAATTAAAAAAAAAAAAAGGGCTTCCCTATATTTTTGGTTCCCAGCCGGGTACAAATAGTTAGCTGGGGGTTGGGGCAGCCCATAGCTGCCTGCTGTACCTGGCTAGCATACAAAACCATGGCGAAGCCCACGTAATTTTTTTGAAGGGGGGCAAAAAACTCCTGCATACAGTCCTGGATGGAGTATGCTGAGCCTTGTAGTTCTGCAGCTGCTGTCTGTCTGTATGGATGAGAGCAGACAGCAGCTGCATAACTACAAAGCTCAGCATCCTCCATCCAGGACTGTATGCTGGATGGAGAGGCAGGGGGGAGCAGAACTGCAAGGCTCAGCATACTTCATCCACTAGTGTATGCAGGAGAGCAGACAGCAGCTGCAGAATGACAAGGCTCAGCATACTCCATCCAGGACTGTATGCAGGAGTTTTTTGCCCCCCCCAAAAAAAATCACATGGGCTTTTCCATATTTTTGTATGCTAGCCAGGTACAGCAGGCACCTACGGGCTGCCTCCAACCCCCAGCTGCCTATTTGTACCTGGTTGGGAATCAAAAATATAGGGAAGCCCTTTTTTTTAAATTATTTCATGAATTTCATGAAATAATTAAAAACAAATATGACGTGGGCTTCGCCCAATTTTTGTGTCCAGCCAGGTACAATTAGGCAGCTGGGGATTGGAATCCGCAGCACAGGTTGGCCTGAGCTTTCTGGGCCCCTCTGCTGCGAATTGCTGTTCACAGCCGCCCCAGAAAATGGCGCTTTCATAGAAGCGCCATCATCTGGCGCTGTATCCAACTCTTCCAGCAGCCCTGAAGCCGGGTGGCTTGCTGGGTAATAAGGGTTAATACTAGCTTTGTTTTACTAGCTAGTATTAAGCCAGAGATTCTTAATGTCAGGCAAGTTTGACCCGGCCATTAAGAATCTCTAATAAATGGTTAAAAAAAGACACCACACAGAGAAAAAATACTTTCATAGAAATAAATACACAGACACACTTAGAGACTCCATGTTTATTACTCCCTCTCAACCCTCCATGATCCTGGTCTTCTGTCTTCTTTCTCCTTCAACCCATGCAGCTCTGCTACATCAGACAGCACTGCATGGGAGGAAGACGCTGCTGTTCCCGTGCAGTCTAATCACTCAGTGAGTGAGCAGAGGCTGCGGGTTGTAAACGGTGACGTCACCTCTGCCACTGTTGCTATAGTAACCGGCTGTGGCATCCAGTCCTTGCATGTGGGCTGACTCTGTAAAGAGCGCTGACATGCAGGGACGGGCAGTCGACCATGTGCCCAAGCATCTCGCCAGTACACGGAGATTCTCAAAGGAGCACCGCATGCTGGAGAGATACACTGACAGGACCTAGCATGACGTCTAGCCATGTGACCAGTCTGTAGCCAATGAGATAATAGACACATGACTGGTCACATGCTATGAAGACGTCATGGGAGGTCCTATCATCAGTGCTGGTTACCGGGAGGGCGCAGCGATGATCGTAAGGAAAAGCGGCGGGAGACAGAGTGCAGGACGCGTCGCGGGCACCTGTAAGTGTAATAGCAATGTTTACTAACTGTATGTGTACATGTATAATGTGTTTGCATGTGTTTGTGTTTGCCTGCCATTGTTTTCAATGGTGTTCGAAGGTGTTCGTCGAACGTTCGCCGAACTAAGTCGTTGTTCGACGAACAGAACTCGAACACTAGGTGAGTGGCTCAACACTACTGATAATGTCAGCTCACAGCTCTCTGTTTCACCTTGACTGGTTAAAATAAATAAATGGTTAAATAAAATAAATAATTTAAAAAATTGACGTGGGGTGCCCCCTATTTTTGTTAACCAGGTAAGGTAAAGCAGACAGCTGTCGGCTGCTATTATCACAGTGAGAAGGCCCATGGTTATGTGGCTCTTACTAGCCTAAAACTACTTTCCCACATCAGCCCCAGAAGTGGCGCATCAATTAGATGAGACACTTTTTTGCACTTTACTTTGATTACTTTGTTCACCAATTTATTAAGAAAAAAAACCAAACCATGAAGATCAGACGTAATGCATGGAATCTGATATAGTCCAATAATGGTAACCTGAAAGTCATAAGAGGACAGAGGTTAAATAAATGAAGGCAAGACACAATCCCTCGATTACCACTTTATTAGGTCCCCCAAAAAACTTGCAGATCTGACGTAATCCATAGCGAATAGTGATACCATGACGTCTGGCGATTCTCTAATAAATGCTATGGAGCTTGGTTCTAGGGAATGGGGCTCCATAGGTCATGCCAGGTAATTTTACAGGACTGATGATGTAAGTGTCCGTAGGAAAATCTGGGTCGCTCACTGCCCTCTGCTATACCTGTAAGAGTGGTGAGGTCATGTAAGGCTACTGACGTCATCACTACTCTCACCAAGGGACAGCACTGTCCCCCCGGCGAGAGCATTTAGGACATCAGTAATTTTATATGACCACACCGAGTCTCACGAAAGACATTGTGAGACCCGGAATGTATTATGAGTGATGAGGTCATGTAAGGTTACTGAAGTCACCGCTCATGAGACATGACCAAGAGTGACCCATGGAGTCCTGTTCACTTGTACCAGGCTAAATAGCTTTTATTAGAGCATGGCCAGATGTTGTGGGCTAACTATTTGCTATAGATTAAGTCGTACCTGCTGGGTTCATTTTGGGGAGCTAATAAAGTGGTGAACAAGGACTGTTTTGTTTTTATTTATTTAACCTCTCTCAATGTCTTTCAGGCTTCCATTATTGGATTACATCTGATTCCATGCATTAAGTTGGATCTTCATGGTTTTTTTTAATAAATAAATTTGTGAACGAAGGAGTCAAAGAGTGTTTTTTAAAATAAAGCATTTTTTTTTTCTGTATCTGTGTTTTCTTTAGCTTTACAATTGCTGGGTTAGTAATGAGAGTGTCTGATAGATGCCTCTCCATTACTAGCACCTGGGCTTGATGCCAGGTTTCAATTCACAGCTGACATTAACCTCAAGAGTATTACCTGACTCTAAGGCAATCAGGAACAGCCATACAATGTGTCTATTAGCTTCTGGGATGGATGCAGGATGGTATATTTATGCTGGGAAGGGCCAAATAACCATGGTCCATACCACCCTGATAATACCAGCCCCCAGCTGTCTGCTTTATTTTGGATGGTTATAAAAATAAGGGGGGCTCACGCCATTTTTATAAATTATTTATTTAAGATGTGGGATCCCCTCTATTTTTGATAGCCCTTAATTTTAATTATAAAAATGAATTGGGGTCCCCTCTATTTTTGATAACCAGCCAAGGTAATGCTGACAGCTGGGGGCTGATATTTTCGGGCAGGGGAGAGCCATGGCTTACACTTTAAAGTAGTCACAAAACATACATTATGCAATACACTTTAATACAACACGTAGTAGGAGTGGGGGTATCATGACCATCTACTACAGTAGGACAGTTAGCATTCACCCTTGGCTACCACCCTCACCACGTTTACATTTAAATAGCACAAAAAAACAAGGCAAAACCAAACATATGAGCTGGAAAATATAACTTGGTATACATGCACTGTATATGACATGTTCACACTGTCTCCATTTCACAGACAAAATCTAAGTTAGAAACGAAATACAGTGATACCTCGGTTCTCATTGATAATCCGTCTGAATACAATTACTGAAAACCGAGGCAATTATTTCCATAGGAATCAATGTAAATTCAATTAATTTATTTTAGACACTCTAAATACATACCAAAAACACATTTTATAGAGAACAAAGATAGTGATTAGTACTAAAAATAATAAGAAATTAATATCAACTGAATACAAAATGAATATAAAAAACTAATGTAAAGAATAAATACATTTTATCTTACATTTGTTACATACATATTGAAACTGACGACTTGTTATTCATATAATGCCACACAGAGCCGGAGAATGCGTGAATCAACCTTAGTCACGTGGGCATGCTGACAAAAACAAACGAAAACCGTGGCAAATTTTTAGTGGAAAAAAAAAATCAATGAAAACCAGAACCAATGATAATCGAGATCAACGAAAACCGAGGTACCACTGTAAGCATAAACCCTGCAGTAAGTAAACAGTGGTAGTACACATATATAGCATAGAATACTTAAGCATAAAGCCATTCTAATCAGAGTCTCAGAATGTGGTGCACAGAGTATTCAGTGCTTGGTTGCTACAAAGAAAGAGAATGTTGACCTGTTGACATTAAAGAGCTGCAAACTTGAAATATGTCTAGAAACATAAATAGGATATAGGTTGAGTGTGTCAAGAGTCAAACTATGGCAACGGTACAAAAATAATCAGGGAAACCACTAAAAAGCTCACAAACGTAAACTACTATAAAATAATATTACTTAGTACAGTGGTAATATATAATGATTAGGGATGATCGAATACCTCAAATATTCGTCTTCGCGCATATTTTCCAAATAGGTCGCCGCTATTCGACTATTCGCGAATAATCGATGCGCAATGTAAGTCTATGAGAAACCTGAACAACAGCTATTCGGAACTATTCAGGCTTCTCATTGACTTACATTACGCATCGAATATTCACATTGCAGCGACCTATTCAGAAAATATTCGCGAAGCCGAATATTTGAAGTATTCGATCATCCCGAATATTGATATATACTCTTATGCCCTGATTCATTATCTGCCTGTGCTAGCAGCATCAGACTGCCTCTGGGTCGAGTTGTTAATCACTAAGGAGCGTACTAAAACCCGGGAAGAAGGTAAGGGGAGGCAGGTGCTTTCCTGAAGACAGAACATGAGACAAGTCCTTTAATCTAGCCCAAATAAAGCCCTAAGCTACTGTACACACTTGATAAAGCCACATGCCCTGACCATTTGACTTTATGGAGTTGTGAAATCTGTAATGGTCATCGGGATTCCTAATAAAGTAACAAAGTAAGAATGTCTAGGCTGCACTGCACAATAAGACTTGCAGTAAAGCGAGGAGAGCAATAAAAGTGTAAATTAAATTCACGCTAAGTGACTGCTGCAGTGCATGCTGCATAGTTTTGAGAGTGACTTTATGACTTGAAACAAAAATGTAGCTCCTAACAGAAAAAGGCAATTAAGGGCAATCTATTGGATCATCACAAATTAACTCTCTTTATAAGCTTAAGCCTTATTATGCTGTGAGAACAGAATGTGCTGTTATTAAACTCTTGATCTCTTTAATGTGTTGGAAGTATACTGTTCAAAGCCAGAGCAGCAGTGAACAAATTGGGTTACTTTCTCTATAATTTTACATTTATGCTTTGTTAACGTGTCATCCGTAATGCGGGCTGTCAATGCTTCGTCTGCAAATGGTACCTCATTTTAAGAAAAACTTGTAAACCATTCTCACATGGCTATTTTAGGAAATGACTCTATCGCCCCTAATGAAAAACAAAAAACAGTTGAGAATCTTTTCTTAGAACTTTACTCTGTTATTTCTCCTAAAAATGAAAAAAGATCCTTCACCAATTTTTTTTTTGTTAAAATGAACACACAAGGCACTGTATTAGTATATTTATTTTTTGTTTGCTTAAAATTTTGCCTTTATGGTATAGAAATATTAGCAATCAAAGTATCTGACACATAATAGGTTAACTTTTATTAAGGCCACCTTCACACGTCCATGTCTCCGGTACGTGTGAGGTCCGTTTTCACATGTACCGGAGACCAGGGCACACGTAGACCCATTAAACTGGGTCTGCGCTCACGTGCGTGTTTTCCCATCGACCGTGTGTCCGTGTGGATCATTTGTGTGCCCATGTGCTCCACACCTAGATATGACCATTTTCCTCCGGCATCATGGGTGTCACACGGACCGCACACGGCCCACACGGATGTGCTCTGTGTGACAGGTACCAGAGAAAACACACGGGTCTGTGAAATAAAAGGAATTTCTATACTCACCTTCTCCAGCCCTGTTGTCTCTGCCGCTGCTGTCACTTGCTTCCGACTCCCGCTCATTATGCTTATCGCATATTCACTGCACTTGGGCAGGAAGCAGCAGCAGCGGGAAGTCGGCACGACCGGAGACCATAGATCAGCACCACGGACAGCAGCGCCAGGGACAGGTGAGCAGAAAGTTCCTGTTCTCTGTGTGTTATCACGGATAGCACACGGAGAACACACGTGTGCCAAAAACATGGCAAGGAGGGCCATACGCACCTTTTACACGTCCGTGAAAAACGTGCGTGGTTTTAACGGACATATGAAAGAGGCCTAAAGCAGTGTTTTTTTATTGCACCGAGTGGTGATTCTAAGTACACTGATACCTGTCATATATTCACCTTCCGGCAGCTTCATCTATCACTGCCACTTCAGTCGGTCTCTGGGGATTTGTGACCTGCCAGCAGCTCCAGTGTTTCATGGAGCGCGCTGGACGTCATAAATCAATACCTATCTATGAGAGCCTCATTTTAGCTGTGTTCTGGCTCTCATAGAGCTGCATTGGGAGCTTGGGACTTAGCTTCTGACTTTCAGCAAATTCCTGTGGCGTTGCGCTAGAGTTTGTCTCCTCTCCTAGAGATACAATTTGAATATTTCCTAGAGGGGCATGGCAGCTATAAGTCCCCTTACTGGCAGCCAGACTGGCTTGCAAAGTCTCCTTAAGGAGAATAGTGTTTCCCCGTGGTCCCCCCACATAACTTCTCATGAGCCGGACTAGACACCCCATACTTTGCACTGACGAAGGGCAAGCACCCCAAAACACCGTGTCTGCAAATTGGGATTCTGGTCTGGCATAAAATCTTAAGTCATATGCAAAGGATTGTTAAAATCCACTTCTGACTTTTAGGATCGCTACTTCCAATAGGTGGTGCTGCGCTAGAGTTTGTCTCCTTTCCTGGAGAGACAATTTGTCACAAGATAGTACCACAGGACCGGAGCAGCGTCAGTAAAAGGTGAAGGCGCCAGAAGGCAAGTATATCAGAAGGGTCCTAGGCTCTTGGACAACTCTTCTGATAATTCTTTTTACTCCTCTGTCTGGAAGCTCGCAAAGAGCACCTGGTCATGTCCAGCTTATGGTGAAATTATGTTTTTTCCACTTCTTGATCATGGCACCAACAGTGCTCACTGGAAGCTTCAGCAGTTTAGAAATTCTTTTTCCAACGAATTTAGAGTCTGCAAGCGGCTCTAACTGGACCAAGCACTTAGCGCACCTGAACACCACGATATTCGATCGGGTGGTTAGCATACAAACGGCATCCGTAAGTGGACAAAGACTTTTTTAAAAGACTGTGTTCAGATTGGAGCCCCAGACACCCAGTGTTTAATATGAACCCCCGAACTTTACAGTTCGGGTTTTCTTATCTTCAGTGACGTGATTAGAGATGAGCGGAGAATTGCATGTTCGGGTTCGCCGGGTTGAGCCGAACTTTAGTTACAAGTTTGTTCAAGACTTAGACTTGACTTGAACTTGTTTCAGATCTTGAACTCCATATAAGTCAATGGGGAGCCAAATTTAACGGGTTCAAGTTGAATAACCAGCATATTGGAAGTCAATGATTGGGCAGTTCAGCTCTGCGCCCACATACAGCCAGCCATATACAGAGCATTTCCAGAGTGTCACAGGGTCCTTCTTTGATATCACACAATTAATTTAGATTGTGAGCCCCAATGGGGACAGTGTTGCCAATGTTTGTAAAGCGCTGTGGAATTAATAGCGCTATATAAGTGAATAAATATTTTTATTATTATTAGATATTATTATTAACATAGTGAGAGCTGAGTGAACAATCCAAAAATCCTTTATTCCAAGCAAATCATAAGGTCCATAAAATAATCCACCACACAGAGGGTAAAATCGTCCAGTGATGGGATAAATGTCCCGGGGATGAGTCACAATCCTCCAGCAGTCCTTTTCAAGTGAAGGTTCGAGGTTTCTCAATGGCTCTCCGGGGTGCTGCCTGTAGACACAGCTTCTCCCCCAGAGGATGAATCTTCCTGCATGTCTCTTGTCCTTCTCAGCCTGACTGAAAAATCCCCCAGGTAAGCAAATAGGTTGGGCGGATTCCAGGCCCACCTCCCCCATACTTAGGGACAGAAACACTGCAGAGGGGGATTAACCTGCAGACAATACAATGTACACACAAGGCAACATTCCCAACATCTAAACATACACAACTCACCATATCCCACCATCACAACCTACCCCCCTTTTGAATAAGTGAGTGCGCCCATCGAGGTTTCTCAACGGGTCTCCGGGGTGCTGCCTGTAGCCACAGCTTCTCCCCCAGAGGATGAAGCTTTCTGCTCTCTCTTTTTTTTCCTCAGCCTGACTGAATAATCCCCCAGGTAAGCAAAGAGGTAGAGTAGATTCCAGGCCTCTCCCCCAGACCTAGGGACAGAAACATTTCGGGGTGATTAACCTGCAGACAATACAATGTACACAGAAGGAAACTCTCCCAACATCTGAACATACACAACCCACCATATCCCACCATCACACAGAGGAAGGTGTTTTCTCTGTTTTTACACAGCATCCGAAAATGTTGTTTGTATCACCTGTGAGAACTATTCAGAGACTGCACACTGCTCTCACTGGACCAAGTACCAAGCGTACCAGAGCACAGTGATTCTCAATGGAATGGTTAGCATACGACCAGCACCTGACCCCTGACTTTTTTTTTTTCTTTTTTTCTTAAAAGACTGTGTTTGGGTTCGAACCCTGGACACCCAGTGTTTACCGTTCGGGTTTGCTATCTCTAGACATATTCAATACTTATTTCACCTGCAGTATGTAGACATATCATTTGTGCAACCTATGTAGCTGCACAGAGACCCAAGAGATAAGAGAGCCAATTCTACCTTCAGAGCAGGTAGAATTATGCATTAGGATGAGCTACTGGACTGCAAATGGCCCATATACTCTTCTGCACAGATACCCTCTCCTATCTGTGTCCTTTGCTATGTATGTGTGTATTCGGCACCTGTGCTTGTAATGTTTGTCTGTGCGTATCATATAGCAGTGCTACTGAGGTGTACTCCATGTTTAATTTTATGGGCAAAGTCAAATCTAACTAAATTCTAGGTGTGTGTGTATATGGGTGTATGTGAAGGATGGGGGTAGAATGAGCATAAGGCTATGTGCGCACGTTGCGTACTGGCCCTGCAGAAATTTCTGCAGCGATCTGAAGAGCACACGTGCGCTTCAAATTGCTGCAGAAAATGTCCGTAGAGAAAAAAAAAAGCCGATTCCATACGCTCTGCCTGCAGCTCCTGCCATAGACAGAGCAGGAGCTGCCAGCAAAGCGCACGGAAGAAGTGACATGTCACTTCTTGGAACGCAGCGCTTCGGGCAGCAGCCGAAGCGCTGCGCTCTAAGACGCCACGTGTGCACGGCCCCTGCACAATCTCCATAGACTGTGCATTGGACGCAGGACGCATGCAGTTACGCTGCGCTACAAAGCGCAGCGTAACTGCATGTATTTACGCAACGTGCGCACATAGCCTTACACTGAATCTTAGTCCTGGGTTAAGAAATGCCTAGCCATAGTTTTTCAAATATAAACCCTTATTTAAGATAATGATGCTTGGCCTTCAAGTGGCGTACACAAACTCCATACAGGGAAGTCACAGGCAATTACTCCACACATAGAGAGTGAAGCAATGAGGACTGTAAGATTTAGCATAATGTAGAATATAGAATTACCAGTAATAACAGGAGACCAACCACTAGCATAGAAAACTGACTCTGACATTGTTTTCACACAGCAGTTTCATTGCCATGAACTAATCTGAAGGATTAATGATCCATAAGACTATACATGACAGCAAGCAACTAAAGCTGACAAATAAAAATAATCCACTTCTTGCAGTTACAATGCCGGAGCCTCCAGCTACATTGAAGGTAAACAGTAAAATGCAAAAAAGATTTGAAATGCAAATGAAATTGATAGTAGAGCGTGTATCCACGAGAAGACAGAAAACATACAACGTTTTATTTCTAAGAAATGTGATATGATTGTAAAACATGTAAGAAAAGGTGTAACTAGAAATTCCTAGCTCCCTATACAAAATCAGTACCAGGACAATGACTATTACCTGCTATGTATAATGCTGGTGTATATACTGTTTGTGGCACAACCACGGTTCAAGTGCAAAATATTCCCCACCCCTCATAAAAGTTGGAATCAGTATCAATTGAGTAATGAGAGCACCTGGCAACAGAAACGTGAGTGCTATGTATTTTGCTTGATGCATGTAATATTTTTTTTTAAAGTGCTCTCCACTCAAGTGTGCTAAAAAAGTGACTAAAGGTGCCACAAAAACGTGTACTAAGATTCTGGTCTACTTGAAACCCTCTAACAGGAGAAGGGTTCCCAAAACCATTCCCTGTCCCTCAGATTCTGAACACCACAGCGAGGGTCAGGGATTAGTAGCCTTCCGTAGCTGAAGCCATTGTAAGACTCAATCGTGCTCCCAACATATGCCCTGGCTGCTACCCAAGCTAAAACTGGGAGCCTCTCATTGTTGTCTCTCCTCCCGGGAGAGGAGAATCTGGGGTTCAGGGGGAAGCAGAACCTTAAGAGCCACACACTCCCCCCCAAGACCTTGTCGTCTGGAGAGGGACCCGTGAGAGGACCACATCTTAACAAACATCCTACTGACTGGGAACATGTGTAAAGTGTACACATATACAGTGATAAAAACAAAATTAAATAAATTGTGAAGATTTCCTTGGCATTTTGCCATCCGGACCTCCCACCGGTAATTTAACAATTCCCCTCTTCTTACTAGAAGGCCTGGTGTAAGTGTATGTGCTTAAATAAAATGAAAATGTTGAAATTCTTCATGCAAAAATGCCAAAATTCAAGTGGGGTTCCCATTGCCAGTGAATTAAGGCACCCCAGGGTCACCACTCTGTGGCACTTCACTTGGGCTTTCAAACATACCCAGCCTAAAGGTGTTGATAGTGGGACGGCCATGGTTTACTCTAGATGGCTATATGAGCCACCTGGCGTGTGCATTGCAACAATCTACTAGGGTGGCTAGACGCAAAACCGCTTTTTCGAAAAGTATTATACTTGAGCTTAGCCAAAAGGCCAAGAAGTGATGGTGCACGTAATCATTTGTCCACAGTCGCAGCCACATTAATTTCTGTTTCCATTCCGTACCTCTGCTTTGAGTTCCTTGATGCTCTAGTACTCACCTCTTTTTGCATTGGTGTACCCAAGCAGCATGCACAGGAGTGACTATAGGTGCAGCCACATATGCCCAGTTTCTTGACACAACATCAAGGCAATGTGTCATCAGAAAATGACCTATTGTTTAAAGGGAAATAGACGTGTATATGAACATGAAGGTCAATGTCTTATTCCAGAGAAAACACATTTTTCTTAATATGTAAATGTGATGTTAATATATGTGGGCCAGACACAGATATCCTTAAGAATCTGCATCCAAAGCTTATTTTAAATGAAGAAAACATTAACATTATAAGGCTGCTTTCACACTTCCGTCTTTTTGTATCAGTCACAATCCGTCGTCTTGAGTAAATACGGTATTCTGCAAAATATTTAGCAGGATTCAGTTTTTTCCCCATAGACTTCTATTAAGGACGTATTGCAACTGATGGCCCTGCATTGCAGCAATCGTGGAGCGACTGACCGTCTGCCGGAAGCAACACAGAATGTAACGTTTTTTCTGTGCGGCGAAAAAACTGACAGCGACGGATTTGTCGGCGTCCATCGTGTGTTATAATGGAAGCCTATGGGCGGCGTAATCCTGCGTAATCCGTCAAATGACATATTCCGGTGACCAGTGGTGTAGCAACTGCTTTTGCCGCCCGGGGTGGTCGTCAAATTTGCCACCCCCTCCATTGGCCGTCGATAATCCAGAAACCTTCAAAAATCCGGAAAACCATCAAAATATTTATTTTCACGGAACTACAATCAAATTTGGATTTCTTTGTGCGGTGTGAACCCAGCTCGCTAGCATGTGCAGCCAATCATAGAGAGGAAGCTGGCAGCGTAGTGGGGCTGCATTGAGCGTCGTTAACCTCGTTACTATGAATGGAATTTAAAGATGTTCAGGAATGCAGCTGCGGATGGCCCTTTTCTATAAGCTAATATGTAAATTATATGCAGCCCAAGGTCCAGCAGGGGCGGCAAATCTTACTTAGCCTATTATTACTTAGCTCTTTATTTCTTCTATGTTTTTCTATTTTCTACCCCCAAAATGCCATCCCCCTGACACGTGCTGCCCGGGGCGAATTGCCCCCTCATTTGCTACGCCACTGCCGGTGACGGTTCCGTCTTTAGGCAACCGATAATGCTCAAATGTGTAAATTCCTTTCAGGTTAGAAAATCTCTCTCTCTCTCTCTGTCTGTCCGTCACTCCGTCTCTCTGTCTGACGGTCGGTTGGTCTCTCTCTGTCGATGTCAGTCTCTCTCTCTTTATGTCAGTCGGTCTCTCCCTCTGATCCCCTCCCTCATACTCACCGATCATTGATCACCGGCGCGGCGCTGCACAGCTGCCACACTGCTCCGGCGGCTTCTCCTGCTTTTGAAAATGCCAACCGCTCATTATTCCATCTCATTTTCACTGCTTCCCCCGCCCACCGGCGCCTATAATTGGTTGCAGACAGACAAGCCCCCAATCTGAGTGACAGCTGTCTCATTGCAACCAATCACAGCCGCGGGTCTATATCTTGCAGTAAAATAATTAAATAATTAAAAAAAAGGTAAATGGAAATTGCAAAAAAAGTGCAATTCCACAATTGTTTTGGGGATTTTTATTTACCATGTTCCCTGTGGTAAAACTGACTTGGCATTATGATTCCTTAAGTCAGTATGATTTTGTACATACCAAACATTTTTTTTAATTTTATTTAAGTGGTGAAAATAAATTCTGAAATTTGTGAAAAAAAAAAAAAAAGAATTGTGCTTGTGTCACCATTTTCCCAGACACGTAACATTCTAGTTGTTCAGGATCTAGGGCTTATGTTTTGTGCTCTGAGATGACGTTTTAATTATCCAACATTTGGATAGATATGATGTTTTGATCGCCTCATGTTAAATTTTTTTGCAATGTTTACGGGAATCAAAAATTCATTATTTTGGCGTTTTTTTTTTCTTCTTATGCCCTTTACCGATCAGATTATTTTTTTTTAAATTTGATAGATCGAGCATTTCTCAATTCAACGATACCAAATATGTATAATATTATTGTTATTATTAATATTATGTTAATATATTTTCAATGCGGCAAAAGGGTGTGATGTGAACTTGTGTTTTTTTTTTGTTTTTTTTTCCAGGTTTTTCAAAAACTTTATTTTACACTTTTTCTTGTTTTTACTAGTCCCCTTAGGGGACTTGAAGCTGATATAAGTCTGATTGCTTCTGCTGTATAGAGCAGTGCTTCAGCAATGCTCTGTAGAGTAGAAAAATAGATCTCCTGTGAATGCTGGCGCTTAAGTCATGACAGTGACAGGGATCATTAGCTGACCCTGGGCTTTCATGACAACTCATCGGCACTCCTTGACGACGTCATAGGCGGGGAATGAGGTGCTCCCCACTGGTGAGTGTTATATTCTGCTATCAGAGACTGCTAGGGGATTTAATTTGTTAACAGGTTCAGGCGGATCTCCAATCAGATCAGCCAACATATGCAGGTCGCATTAAAGGGACAAATATGACCTTGTATGTACAGTTACATCCAATATCATAAAGTGGTTAGAATAAGGTCTGGAGGCAGATTTTCAGGGAGATCTGTGCCTGGCACATACAGTGGGTACGGAAAGTATTCAGACCCCTTTAAATTTTTCATTCTTTATATTGCAGCCATTTGGTAAACTCAAAAAAGTTCATTTTTATTCTCATTAATGTACACTCTGCACCACATCTTGACAAAAAACAAAAAAAACAGAAATATTTTTGCAAATTTTATAAAACTGAAATATCACATGGTCATAAGTATTCAGACCCTTTGCTCAGACACTCATATTTAAGTTACATGCTGTCTATTTCCTTGTGATCCTCCTTGAGATGGTTCTACTCCTTTATTGGACTTCAGCTGTGTTTAATTAAACTGATAGGACTTTATTTGGAAAGGGACACACCAGTCTATATAGTACCTCACAGCTCACAGTGCATGTCACACCATATGAGAACATGAGGTCAAAAGGAACTGCCCAAGGAGCTCAGAAACAGAATTGTGGCAAGGCACAGATCTGGCCAAGGTTACAAAAGAATTTCTGCAGTACTCAAGGTCCCGAAGAGCACAGTGGCCTCCATAATCCTTAAATGGAACAAGTTTGGGACCACCAGAACTCTTCCTTGACCTGACCATCCAGCTAAACTGAGCAATCGTGGGAGAAGAGCCTTGGTGAGAGAGGCAAAGAAGAACCCCAAGATCACTGTGGCTGAGCTCCAGAGATGTAGTAGGGAGATGGGAGAAAGTTGCACAAAGTCAACTATCACTGCAGCCCTCCACCAGTCAGACATTTATAGCAGAATGGCTGACATAAGCCTCTCCTCAGTGCAAGACATATAAAAGCCCGCATAGAGTTTGCAAAAAAACAAATAAAGGAGTCCCAGACTATGAGAAATAAGATTATCTGGTCTGATGAGACAAAGATATAACTTTTTGGTGATAACTTTAAGCGGTATGTTTGGAGAAAACCAGGTACTTCATCATAGTGAAACATGGTGGTGGCAGCATCATGCCAGAGGGGTAATTTTTCAGCTACAGGGACAGGACAACTGGTTGCAATTGAAGGAAAGATGAATATGGTGAAGTATAGAGATATCCTGGAAGAAAACCTCTTCCAGAGTGCTCTGGACCACAGACTTGGCCAAAGGTTCACCTTCCAAGAAGACAATGACCCTAAGCACACGGCTAAAATAACAAAGGAGTGGCTTCAGAACAACTCTGTGATCATTCTTGACTGGCCCAGCCAGAGCCCTGACCTAAACCCAATTGAACATCTCTGGAGAGACCTGAAAATGGGTGTCTACTAACGTTCCCCATCCAACCTGACAGAACTGGAGAGGATCTGCAAGGAAGAATGGCAGAGGATCCCCAATTCCAGATGTAAAAAACTTGTTGCATAATTCCCAAGAAGACTCATGGTGGTAGTAGCTCAAAAGAGTGCTTCTACTCAATACTGAGCTGAGGGTCTGAATACTTATGACCATGTGATATTTCAGTTTTTCTTTTTTATAAAATTTACAAAAAATTCTACATTTCTGGTTTTTTTTTGTCAAGATGGGGTGCAGAGTGTACATTAATGAGAAAAAAATGAACTTTTTTGAATTTTCCAAATGGCTGCACTGAAACAAAGAGTAAAAAATGTAAAGGGGTCTGAATACTTTCCGTACCCACTGTAGATCTTAACAGCTCATTTACATATTAGGTCCAGAAATATTTGGACAGTGATACAAGTTTTGGCATTTTAGCTGTTTACCAAAACATAATCACGATACAGCCATATAAATAAAATAGAAGAGAAAAATTTCAGCTCACCCAATCCTGTATATTGCTGAGGCATGTATTTCCAGATGGTGCAAGGAAACAATAAATCCGGCCAAGAAATTCCAACAAAGGTAATCGAGAAGGAATCCAGCATCAAAGTCCAGAAATATAGTAAAATTCAAAATTTATTTAGTATAGAAAAAACACTATGTTAAAAACAAGATCCATATGGTAATCACAGAGGACGCGTTTCGGATATCACATCCTTATTCTACATCTACCTAAAACATACTGGATCTAGCTCAGAAATAAGAAAGGAAGTGATCTGGGTGTGGGCCAAGCTAAACAGCTGTATAAAGAAAGAAAGATATTAACCCCTAATAGACTAAAAAGGAGAGGGAGGAGATGGAAAAAGGGAATAGCAGAAGCAAAGAGAGAAAAACATTTCAATATAAATATAACATATCCTTTTTCAAGTTCATAGCTTGTGGTGCTCTCGTTTGCATTAGATAAATCTCCTTCTCTGCGGAGTAGAATATCCTTTATATTACCACTATGTTTAGGAAGAAAAACCTCTTTCTATCGCATTAACTTTCAGGCCATCGTAATTACCTTTGTGAACATTTAAGAAATGCTGCGATGCACCTGAGAGACGTCTTGTTGTGGTATTGTTCACATCATTGACATGCTCAGATATTCTCCTCTGCAGAGTATGGGTTGTGCTACCAATGTATTGCATATTACAGTTGATACATGTTATGGCATAAACAACTTCCTTAGTCCCATAGTTCATCATGGATGAAATGTGATATTGTTTGTGAGTAACACACGAGTCAAATTTATTACTATTTGTCGTAAATTGACATAAGCCGCATGTCTTGTGTCCACATTTGTAAGAACTGACCAATGGTAGCCACTGGCTGGATGAACATGGCTGGGTAAAATTCCCACCGCTGTTTAAACCCAATATTTTGGGAATTAATTCTATCTCTGAATATTTATTGTCACATAGGTGTCAGGTCTGAGAATTCCTACATGAACAGTGTCCTGGAAAGTGGATTGGTCATCGTGGGCCAGTTGAATGGCCACCAAGGTCTCCTGATTTGACCCCCTTAGACTTTTATCTTTGGGATCATCTGAAGGCAATTGTCTATGCTGTGAAGATACAAGATGTGCAGGATCTGAAACAATGGATTTGTTCTAGCCTGTTCTAGCATTTTTTCTGTGGTGTTGCTATCAATGTGTCAAGAGTGGGAGAAGAGGGTTGCATTGACAATCCAACACAATAGGCAACACTTTGAACACATTTTTAGAAGTGGTCATAAAATTGTAAATAACTAATGAAAGAATAAAGCTCTGTGTTACGGGGGGCTATCTGATAAGAACCTAAAGGAGTATCAGACAGTCAGGGTCCACCGTGCAAAGACTCTGCTGCAGACTATGGCAGAGTGCAATACCTCTGTTAACTCACAGAAGGATATAATAAGTAAGTAAAGCAATTCCTCCCTTACTTGGAGGGTGTGTGGAATGATCTCTGTTAATAATCACAGAGACAAATGCAATGTGTGCAAAATGGCACCTACCTAGGTCCGCTCTTCTAGTGGTGCAAAAGAGACGAATAGCAGCGTAAGCCGCACAAAGCTCCTACCTGCGTTCGCTCCACTAGTGTGCGAGGACACGAACCACTAGATATGGCACCTGCCTAGGTCCGCTCTTCTAGTGGTGCAAAAGAGACGAACAGCAGCGTAAGCCGCACAAAGCTCCTACCTCTGTTCGCTCCCCTAGTGTGCGAGGATACGAACAACTGCCAGACGCAGTATAAGGAACGTTACCCTAGCGGCAACGTCCACCTACGAGTAGAATCACAAGGCCCAGCCAGACCATGTGCCTCAGGCACCTGCCTATGTCCGCTCCCCTAAGAGGTAAGGATACGGACAGCAGCCGAAGCTGTAAGGTATAAGAACGCTACCCTGCCGGTAGCGCTCACCTAGCATAGACAGAGGAATGCCTAGAGGAACGCGCACAGAGCGTCTACTCATATGCATGAACCAAGAGGACTGAGCACCATGCGGCGTGTGTCAGGGTCTTATATAGACTCTGTGCCTCATCCAAGATGGAGGACACCAGAGCCAATCCGCTGCCAGAACGAGAGGAGTGACGTCATGCTGGCCTATCACCGAGCAAGCCGTCACAAGCACATGACCAGCGACCAATCGGCATAGAAGGTGTCAGAGACATGTGACCTTGTGTCAGCGATGATGTCACCCGCACATGTGCAATGGCTCCAAGATTGGACTTAGTCTCCGGCGCTCGCACATGTGCAGTAGCAAGAAATCTGGACTTAGTCTCCAGCGCTCGCACATGTGCAGTAGCAAGAAATCTGGACTTAGTCTCCAGCGCTCGCACATGTGCAGTAGCAAGAAATCTGGACATAGTCTCCAGTGCTCGCAGCAACCGTAACACTCTGTTAAAACCAAGCACACCATTGTTTTTCTTGTGAAATTCTCAATAAGGTTGTGTTACATGACCCTCTTCCCATTGGAAAAAATAAAGTTGGATCCAAAATGACCGACTTCAAAATGGCCGCCATAGTCACCACCCATCTTGAAAAGTTTCCCCCCTCCCATATACTAATGAGCCACAAACAGGAAGTTGATATCACCAAACATTCCCATTTTATTTAGGTGTATCCATATAAATATCCCACCCTGTATTTACACATATACAGTTAGGTCCAGAAATATTTGGACAGTGACACAATTTTCGCGAGTTGGGCTCTGCATGCCACCACATTGGATTTGAAATGAAACCTCTAAAACAGAATTCAAGTGCAGATTGTAACGTTTAATTTGAAGGTTTGAACAAAAATATCTGATAGAAATTGTAGGAATTGTACACATTTCTTTACAAACACTCCACATTTTAGGAGGTCAAAAGTAATTGGACAAATAAACCAAACCCAAACAAAATATTTTTATTTCCAATATTTTGTTGTGAATCCTTTGGAGGCAATCACTGCCTTAAGTCTGGAACCCATGGACATCACCAAACGCTGGGTTTCCTCCTTCTTAATGCTTTGCCAGGCCTTTACAGCCTTCAGGTCTTGCTTGTTTGTGGGTCTTTCCGTCTTAAGTCTGGATTTGAGCAAGTGAAATGCATGCTCAATTGGGTTAAGATCTGGTGATTGACTTGGCCATTGCAGAATGTTACACTTTTTTGCACTCATGAACTCCTGGGTAGCTTTGGCTGTATGCTTGGGGTCATTGTCCTTCTGTACTATGAAGCGCCGTCCGATCAACTTTGCAGCATTTGGCTGAATCTGGGCTGAAAGTATATCCCAGTACACTTCAGAATTCATCCGGCTACTCTTGTCTGCTGTTATGTCATCAATAAACACAAGTGACCCAGTGCCATTCAAAGCCATGCATGCCCATGCCATCACGTTGCCTGCACCATGTTTTACAGAGGATGTGGTGTGCCTTGGATCATGTGCCGTTCCCTTTCTTCTCCAAACTTTTTTCTTCCCATCATTCTGGTACAGGTTGATCTTTGTCTCATCTGTCCATAGAATACTTTTCCAGAACTGAGCTGGCTTCATGAGGTGTTTTTCAGCAAATTTAACTCTGGCCTGTCTATTTTTGGAATTGATGAATGGTTTGCATCTAGATGTGAACCCTTTGTATTTACTTTCATGGAGTCTTCTCTTTACTGTTGACTTAGAGACAGATACACCTACTTCACTGAGAGTGTTCTGGACTTCAGTTGATGTTGTGAACGGGTTCTTCTTCACTAAAGAAAGTATGTGGCGATCATCCACCACTGTTGTCATCCGTAGACGCCCAGGCCTTTTTGAGTTCCCAAGCTCACCAGTCAATTCCTTTTTTCTCAGAATGTACCCAACTGTTGATTTTGCTACTCCAAGCATGTCTGCTATCTCTCTGATGAATTTTTTCTTTTTTTTCAGCCTCAGGGTGTTCTGCTTCACCTCAATTGAGAGTTCCTTAGACCGCATGTTGTCTAGTCACAGCAATAGCTTCCAAATGCAAAACCACACACCTGTAATCAACCCCAGACCTTTTAACTACTTCATTGATTACAGGTTAACGAGGGAGACGCCTTCAGAGTTAATTGCAGCGCTTAGAGTCCCTTGTCCAATTACTTTTGGTCCCTTGAAAAAGATGACGCTATGCATTACAGAGCTATGATTCCTAAACCCTTTCTCCGATTTGGATGTGAAAACTCTCATATTGCAGCTGGGAGTGTGCACTTTCAGCCCATATTATATTTATAATTGTATTTCTGAACATGTTTTTGTAAACAGCTAAAATAACAAAACTTGTGTAACTGTCCAAATATTTCTGGACCTAACTGTAAATGAGATCTCCTCTGAGACGTCTTTTTTCTAAGTTAAACAATTCCAATACATTTAACACAAACAATATCATTTTCTGATGACACATTGCCTTTAAGGAGTCCTGTGACAGATTTTACACTGAAGCTCAGAAGTTATGCATGAAAAATGAAAAGTAAATTGATAAACTATTATCTTTTTGGAAATGTTTTTGATATAGCTACATCTGGCTTTTTAAAATTGTATGTCCTTTTTTCAAAAACATTCCTTATAGATAAAAGTGATGCAATTATTTTAATATGTCTACAATTTGAATGAAGAAGAAAACTACTTTGGCTTTTCAAACACAGCTCCTAAATTTCCCTAATTATATAAAATTGTCTATTCATTTGTCCAGTTTGCTATTAACTGCAGAACACGGAGTTATACCCGTTCAATAACAAAAAAAGTATTATTACTGTGTGTCTAGATAAGTTATTACTTGCTGCACACTTCACTACACAGAACAGGAATAACCATAAAACTCACTGAAATAAGAAATGATCGGAAAGACCATGAGCTCACCACTGCTTAGATTTATCAATGTTATCTAAGGGTACAAAGAATATAATTTAAATCTTAAAGTATCATAAGCGACTATGAAAGATTTCCTACTTAAAAGGGAAGGCTATACAAGCCAATCTTTTCAAAGGTGGATGAAGCTTTGCATTATAATCAATGAGTACCATCATAAATATATTCTTGAATAATATGTTAGTGAACCTTGAGCAAGTGTCTGCATGGCCTATTGCATTATGTACATGTCTCCTCTAGAGCCAAAGGTTTCTTTTTTGCCATTGTAATACTTTTAGATTTGTAGGGTCAAAAGATAGAAAGAAAATGGTCAAGGGTTGACATCGGTTATCTTTTTAGGAAATAATTGGCTCGTCACACTGTGTCCTACATAACAAAACCAGATACCAGTGTGATAGCTAGATCTGCAATGATTTTATCTTAATTCTATTTTGAATGTATGCTTGTGTGTATGTATATATATATGTGTATGTTTCTTCGTCTCGTGTAATGGATTTCCTTATTTATTTTAGATTAGAATTGCGTGCATCTATTTGTCTGAATGAAAAGTTCAGAAATGTGAAACTAAAAAGTGTATGTCTCACCCAAACTCTTAAGTGGGCTTTACACACAGCAACATCGCTAGCGATGTCGCTGGTAAAAGCACCCGCCCCGTCGGTTGTGCGTCACGGGCTAATCGCTGCCCGTGGCGCACAACATTGCTAGGACCCGTCACACATACTTACCTGCCTAGCGACGTCGCTGTGGCCTGCGAACCGCCTCCTAAGTAGGCGGTTCGTTCGGTGTCACAGCGGCGTCACTAAGCGGCCACCCAATAGAAGTGGAGGGGCAGAGATGAGCGGGCTGAACATCCCGCCCACCTCCTTCTTTCCTCATTGTGGGCGACCGCAATGAGGAAGGCCCTCTCACTTCCACCTCCTGGACTAAACTCCTCAACTCGACTGACACTTTTCCCGCCTCCAGGCCTGTGAACTCCTCGGTGGGTGGGGCCAACCGCTTGGCTCCTCCCGACCTGGTGTGGACATCAGACACTGGAGGGAGGCAACAAGGGTTTTGTGTTTGGCTGGTGTCACTGTCTAGTGGGGGTGGGGTGTTTGTGTGTTATCTGTGACGACCTGGCTAGTCCAGGGTGCCACACTAGCATACACTGACTGTTTCACTGCAATGGATGTGCTGCTGAGGGAAATGCCAGCAGGCATTCGCAAGAGTCAGCAAATTGATTCAAGTGTCATTTATCTACCTCTGTTCAGTTTAACCTGTTGCCTTATGTCATATTATTAAAACTATGTTTTGGTCTCCTAGTAATCTCTGGAGTAACTTACCTCTTCATAATAAGTCATTATTTTCCAGACTTCTCTGGGATGGTTAATCCTTTATTGTCACAGGCTGTCATTTCTTCACACCTTACAGTGTCAAAAGAGCAGCCGGGATGTACCTGCAGGGAAGCATAGAAGGCCAATGAGAGATGGAGCCCTCGGCAGAGTGAGAAGCACCGAGGGCATCCATGTGTGCCACGCCCCTGAGCAGGAAGCGGAGCATGGAGCCCGTGCCCTCTACTGGGAGTGACAGAAACGCCAGTTGAAACAAGAGATTGCTACCCGGGAGAAGCGGAAGGCCGAGGTACTGGCGCGTGCCTATCAGGAAAAGGACAATCTTTGGCAGGCTACCTTCCGGGTGCGGGGCCCGACCCACCGAGGGCAATTGGGTCACTTTAACCCCCAAAAGGGATGGGGGTTCATCTATGAACCGGGACTGGATTCTGAGATTTTCGTATCCGGGAGGGATGTGGCCCCTCATCTACCTACAAGTCACCCGGACCATGAGTTGGAGCCCGGGAACCTAGTGAGTTATAACCAGCACTGTGGGGAGAGAGGGTGGTTTGCCCTTGATGTGAAGAAATGGGTAGTGGTGAATGAGAAACCCTGCCTAGCTTCCCCCAGCTTCCTGTATGAAGACCAAGAGTAGAAGGTAGCGGTTCCCGGCTACCCATTCAGTGTTGAAGTTAACCCCGTTTTACCGTTATTTAATCATGGACCATGACCTCAGGACTGGTGAGGTCAACCCAAAATTTTCTGGGTCTTCTAAATACCCTTACCTACCTTTTTGTTATTCCTCATCACCTACACCGCCTCTGGAGAGGTAGATTGGAGGAAGGGCCTGCGGTAGAGTAGGTCGAGGCCCAGCCACTACAGAGACCGGTGGCTTACCTCCAGGCCTGGGGTCCCCCGGACTTGGGGCCCTTGAGATGGACTGCCGGGTAATGAACATTTTACCCGGCCCAGGTAGGCATTACCCGGAACACCTGTGGACTGGGGAAAAGGGGTGCCCACCATTCTTAGCGGTGGCACCAAGGAACCACGTTGTTTGGGTAGTGGGTGAGGAAAACAGGAATGTAATGTTTCATGTTATGCAACGTTCAAGAATCTGTGCCTCCCATAAAGGGAAGAAATGTTTACATGTTTTTACCTTTTTTCCTGTTTCGCTTAGAAAAATAAACGTCAGTGGTCGGACAGCCTGCGGACGGGCTGTATTCAACCAAGGGGGAATGTGATGCCCTGGCGCTGCCAGGTGGTCACAGAGGTACACAACAACTCACATAACACCTTCCCACACAAGGTCCCATCAGCCACAAAATCCTAGACACCTCCGTCAAGGTAGGAAGGACACACCAGTGGGCAGGACCAAGAGAATTGGGAGTGCCTACCTAGGGGTCTTGAGGATCTGGGGGCGGGAACAAGTGAGTTCTAGATTTAGTTGGAAGTTGGAGTTCAAGTGGAGAGGAGTGACAGTGACAGACTGTCGGAGGAAAGCTGAGTCTAGTGGAGAGTAGACAGGGTAGTGGCCCTGGTCTACTGGCTAGGTGGCAAGCAGTGGACCGTGTCCAAAGGCGATGGGAATACAGTCGCGGGAGGTTCCAGAGTGGACCAGGACAGGGTTGGAGCCCGCCGGTACCGACAGCGGAGAGCCGGTCTGGAAACTGTGCACAGGCGGGGTACATGGACCCTAGTTAGAAGACGGTTGCAAGCCCCTTCTCTAATTCACCAGGCTGGGAGCAGGTTTCAAGTCTAGCTCCAGAAGTGTTAGCCCAGATAGAGCAAAACGGCAGCTCACCGCGGGGGATAGGGTATCCGCAAACACCCACTGAAATCCCAAGGGTCAGTTTTCATGGGCACGTCTCCCAACCAAAATATACCGGGAGTGGACTTCCCCGTTCCAGAAGAAGTCGTCCAAAAGTGAGGAAAAGTACAGAGTGCCGTGGGAAGAGACATCGGTACACCAGCCGGGTGTGGGACCCGAGTACACCCGGAAGCAGCAGCCGGTCACTGACACCTTGGTTTACCAACGAACTTGTGTGCAATTATTCTACAGTGAGTACACCAACACTCCCCGGTCCGGCCAGGCACGCGATCTCTGGCCTACATCACTCCCCGTGTTCTGAACACTGAGTCCCGGGGCAACTATCCCTACCCACGGAGGGGTTAACATCCAGCTGCTATCCCATCGCCCCGGGTGCTCCCCAACAGCAGCAGTGGTACCACATCTTGCCACACACCGTGGGTGGCGTCACAAAATATTTACAGCAATCCCTGTACATATACGTCCCCTTTTATTTGAGTGTCCGCGTGACCCCCGGGTCCGGAAATCCTTCGAACCACTGCGGATCTGGATCCGAACAGCCCAATTGCTGGTGTGGGGGCGGCACATGTGGGTATTCGCCTCCAATAGGCATATACTCACGGAAATGGTGCATGACAGAGTGCACGGTGACTCTGTTTGCACCATTATATTCAGTAACCCTGTCGGCACATATGTACAAAACACATTTTGTGGGGGGTTCGGATGGAAGCCCAGATGGAACCACTGAACGGGGAGAGGAACGTAGCATGAAAGTGGCCTAAGAGTATGTCCATAATCTGCAGATTTGGTGCAAAAATTTTCTGCATGAAATATGAACCTTCTGGCAGAGAAATGCACCAAAAAATGCCCCGAAAAACACATGAGTTTTTGGTGCATTTCTTGGTACTTTTTAATTAAGTCAATGGGTGGAAGGGCTAAAAAAATGCAAGAAAAAACATATCAACAATTGACATGCTGCAGGTTATTTCTGCAACTAAATCTGCAAGGGAAAAAAAGCAGCATGGGCACAACACTTCAGAAATCTCATAGACTTTGCTGGATTTTCAGGATTGGCATGCAGATTTTGGTGTAGATTTGTCAAAAAATGCTTTTAAAACTACATAAAAAAAATGCACCTTGTGCACATAGCCTAAGATAATGTGTTTTTGATGTAGCAAAAATAGGCAGGTCCAAAAACTCACTAAGATCTCTTTCACACATCCATGAAAAACAACACGTTTTGCACGGACATGTAAAAGGTGGCTATGGCCATCCGTGTGCCCTGATTTTGACACATGAGTGTTCTCCGTGTGCTATCCGTTATAATAAATGGACAGGAACTTTATGCTCACCTGTCCCTGGCGCTGCTGTCTGTGGTGCTGATGTATTCCACTCTGTGGCCTCTGGCACTGCTGATTCCCTGCTGCTGCTGCTTCCGGTTCTCAGTGCAATGAATATGTGATGAGCATAATGAGCAAGGTCGGAGGCAAGTGACAGCAGCGCCAAAGACAGCAGGGCTGGAGAGGGTGAGTGTAGAAATTCATTTTATTTCACAGAAACATGGTTTTCTCCAGTACATGTCACACGGATCACATCCGTGCTGCTGGAGAAAAATGGACATGTTAACGTGTGGAGCACACAGACACACGTATGCACCACATGGATACACGGTCCATGTGAAGACATACACGTGTGCGCAGACCTATTGATTTTAATGGGTGTCTCCAGTACATGTGAAAACAGACGTCACACGTACAGGCGACACGGATGTGGGAAGGGGGCCTAAAACTCATTTGTGCACGTTCAGCTAATACACATACACCTGATCCCTAAAACGCGTAGTGCAATAAAATAAATTATTATTCTTTCATTTATGGTCTGCAGTGTCCTGTTATACACCGCTTTCTCTTTTACCTCCTAAGGCTATGTGCGCACTAGAAAGTGACTATTTCTTAAGAAAAAAAACGGACCCTCTTAAAGAATCCCGCACCCGCTGTAAAAAAAAGCAGCAAAATCCGCATGTGGTTTTACCGTGGTTTGCTACAGATTTTCCGCAGGTTGGTCCCTTTTTTACCATTATCTATGGCAAAAACTGCAGGTACCTGCAGAAAAGAAGTGACATGCTCATTAATTTCGCAGCGGAAAATCCGCGGGTATAAAAAAAACGCAGTGTGTGCACAGCATTTTTTAAAACCCATCCGTGGCAAAATCGGCGGTAAATCCGCAGCGTGCGCAAAGGCCTAAAACTCATTTGTGGGCACACAGCTTTAGAGGGAAAAAAATAATCCATAATTGCAATATTTAGACAATGGAGCATTTTAAATTGCAAACTTATGATCCGTGTGGTCTATTTAATTGTGAGACCACCCCATCATATATGGATTGAAAAATGATTATTAGGAAATAGCGACACTCTTTTCCATTGGCTCTTTAGAATTGTAGAAAAACCCGCTGGATAACATTGGGACTATTTCTAGAAATAAAAAAAAAAAAAAAAAAAAATCGGATCTTTGTTCCTTATGCAATCAACTTCAAAATATACAATAAGTGGATTTTTTTTTTTACTTTTAATTTTCACTATTTATGACACTGGTAACAATCCATATTTATGTCAAGGTCTTAATTTTCGTCTTTCTGTTGGAATTCTGCATAATAAACCCGTTAGAGAGATGTATTCCGCATCCCGCCTCGTGTGTATCATCTCTGTTATTAATGCTCACACTCTTCATGTCATCTGACTTAAGATTGCAATTTAAATCACAATTATTCATACACGACTCGCAAAGCTAAAATGCACTACCGCTACTTTTCATCACTATCTTTGTCATTATCAAATGAGCTGCCTCAGTAACAATAGACTTTCATGGCTTTTATAATGACAAGACAAATCCATATAGAGTCTGTTTGCATTGGGCAGAAGGACAATCCGTCAAGGTATACTCTGAACAATAAGTAGCCATTATGTCGTAATGAATACAGTCAATCAAATCTGCATGTTTTCAAAAACTAATAAGCCTTTTCAGAAAAGAGATAAAAGTGGAGCTGAGTATTGTAGGTACAAGTCAATTCTCTCCATAATAAGAATCCATTGTAATCTGGAATCAATGGAACGCGGTATACTCTGCCATCTCAATAGAGCTTTAGCAGGTTAAAATTGCACAGGTTGGGCTAAGCCTCCGAGATAATCCCTATAACATCAGAAAATATATCAAGTATAGAGTATTGCATTTCAAATATTTCAATTTCAGCTTTCTTTGTTACTTCTTTAAGGTTATGGTACGTTATGATGTTATTCTTTGTACCGCTCTTGAATTGGCCCTGTATTTCCTAAAAAGCTGCTGAAATGATGTTGCTTACCGTCCTATTACTGCTCAATTTTCAAGAAAGCCTTGGAGGAAAAGCGTATAAAAAGCTTTTTGAAAATCTAATTATAGCTCATCGCTCATCAGCTGGCCCAGAAACTCATCACTCTGTTAAGATATTTTTTTCCATGGATTTCCAACAAAATGAATCAGAGGCGCAGTAGAAATATACCCTGCTAAATGTACATTATTCAGCTCTGTGAACTTTAAAGGGAAGTTTTACCTGCGCAGACGATTTTAAGTTAATATGGGGAGATAAGGTATGCACACCAGTGACTATGTAAGGGGAATACATGAAATAGCAGAAACTGCTGTGTGAATACTGACTTGAAAAATCCAATAGCTATATGCAAGAGTGAATATGTGAAAAATGGAATGTGCATTACTGCCATGAACATATGAATCAAGAGAAATTTAGCTACTGAATTGATCAATGCAATAGAGCCCCAACACTACGCCAAAGTATTTCTCTACGTTGGGGTCCCTAGCTTGTGTGTGTCCTCTCATGCAGTTAAAACTGTTAAAACAGTTTAACTGCATGAGAGGACACACACAAGCTAGGGACCCCAACGTAGAGAAATACTTTGGCGTAGTGTTGGGGCTCTATTGCATTGATCAATTCAGTAGCTAAATTTCTCTTGATTCATATGTTCATGGCAGTAATGCACATTCCATTTTTCACATATTCACTCTTGCATATAGCTATTGGATTTTTCAAGTCAGTATTCACACAGCAGTTTCTGCTATTTCATGTATTCCCCTTACATAGTCACTGGTGTGCATACCTTATCTCCCCATAGTGATGTTTTCTTAGGTTTTTGCACCCAGTTCGGACTTAGAATGGTGTTCCAAACGTTATTCCGATTTTAAGTTAATGGAATTGATCTATTAGGCTATGTGCCCACGTGGCGTATTTTCATGCAGTTACGCTGCGATCTGCACCGCAGCGTAACTGCATGCGTCCTGCGTCCCCAGCACAATCTAAAAAGATTGCGCCTAATCCATGCCCACGTGACGTATTAGAATGCAGCGCTTCGGCTACTTCCGAAGCGCTACAGTCTAAGAAGTGATATGTCACTTCTTTCGTGCGCTTTGCATGCAGCCCCTGCTCTGTCTATGACAGAGGCTGCATCCACAGCGCATGAAATCAGCTTTTCATTACGGACTGTTTCTGCAGCGATTTGAACCGCACGTGTGCTGTTCAAATCTCTGCCAAAATTTCTGCAGGAACAGAACGCAACGTGGGCACATAGCCTTAAAAGGGGTTTTCCCATGAATAAAGTTAATTTTAGGCTACATGCGCACGCTGTATCTTTTTGTGTTCACAAACTGCAGCCAAAACTGCACCTTGTCAGAGAGAGAATGAAAAATAGTAAAAAAAAAAAAAAAAGCTTGTAATTATCAGTGCGTTTTTGGTGCGTTTTTCACAGCATGCGTTTTTGCGACAAATGTTGACACTAAGAGTGAACATCCTGCATTTTTTTTGTCACAAACTTTTGACAAATAAACCGCTGACAAACTGCAACGTGCGCATGACAAATCTGACTTCTCATAGACTTTAACAACACATAACTCACAAAAAGAGCCATTAAATGTGAGCACCAGGCCTACCGAAGTGAGGCAGGGAAGGTGCCAGCACTACTCATAATGAGGATAATAAACAAGAGAACATGAGTAAAGTGCAATTATAAATAATTTTTATTGAGTACACAACAAGAAAAAATAGTACTTAAAATGGTACACTACCAAAAAATCTTAGGGATACATACATATTAGACCCAAGAAAATTCATAGTAGCCTATCCAATTGATCAAGAGTGTTATATATAAACATCTATGTTAAATAGCGGCTAACAAATGGGAGGGTCTGATATGGATAGTGTGGGTAGTTCAAAAAGGGACTGCTTTAGAGTTATAGTACACTAATCAAATCAAACCATGATTCCCCACCATGTATTGGTAGGGAATCATGGTGATCATGCTGGAGGCACCGTGGGGAAATAAATATTAGTACTAGACCAGTAGGAATAGCACCAAATAACCATACAACACGAGTGTGCAGGGTAAAAGGATTCTCTTACCTAAAGTGCTGAAGTGCAGTATAAGTGCAAAAAAGTTACGATGTGACCAGCAAGGAATGAAGCAGTCCCAATAGAAATAGAGTGGTATCCCTATAGATGGCCAAAGGTCTCCATCCGACGCGCGTTTCGCGAGGATTCTGTAGCTTTCTCAAGGTGGGGAACCAAGGTAGTGATCCCAAGACCTGTATGCCTCTTATATACCCCTCCTAAAATGGAATCAAACAGCTGTGTGGCTGGGAGTGACGTAAAACCGGAAGTGACCTATGTTATGTTACCATCGAGCGTTATTAACAACATACATCAAAATAGTCAGAATGTATTAAGCATATTTATCGATAGTGCATCTATGCCAATCGCTATTCGGCCGCTAAGTTTTTAAACCCAGATACCACAAACTGAGTAAACAGGGTTGCTATCAAAGCCACGGCCCGATTTGCGTGGTAACTAAGGACGCACTTCCTGATAAAAACAGGAAGTCGTCATAGGTCCCTGAATTAACATCTCCCAATCGCCAAATGAGTGATGTACAATTCAACCAATGGAAGTCCAGATTGGAACTCATACAGGTAATCACACCCGACAGAAAGGTCCCATGTGACCGCTGGGGACGCGTCAGCTCCACAGGCACGCCCCACCATTCCCGATCGGCTTAGATATAACCAGAGGACCAAAGTGTATCCTATCACATATCAGGCCAGATACAATGGACTAAGTGGACAGGGTTACTATCAAAGCCACAGCCCGATTGGCATGGTAACCAAGGACGCGGTTCCTAAATGAAACCGGAAGTCGTCATAAGACCCAGAATACACCTCTCCCGATCGTCAGATGAGTGCTATGCAGTTTAACCAATAGTGGTCCAAGTGGGAACTAATATCGGTCGTCATGCCCGACAGGAAGGTCCCACGTGATTACTGGGGGCGCGTCAACCCCGTAACCACGCCCCACCATTCCTGATCGGGTTAGACAGAACCAAAAGACCAAGATACGCCCTATCACGTGTTGAGCCCTGTCCACACCAGCCCACCTGATCTGAGGGACGCGTACCCCTGGAAACAGAATGAGCATGTGTGTCAGACAGGCACCGAAAACGTTAGGGAAAGCTAACATGAGCATAGCAATTAAAGTAGTCCAAAAAGTACACCACAATAATGTTACCCAAATTATACAATTTAAAAAGTGTAGATCATGAAATATGACAAATTATACACTTGCATTATTAGGGAATTTTTGGACCACTGCCGATCACTCAGGCAGATAGTGCCAAATTGAAAGAAAAGTCCAATAGGGGAATGATACAATTATAATCAGTAGAGGGACCACATGGGGACGCACAGATAATTCTTCAAGTTTTCTGAATCCACATCGCACAAGAGGCCACAGGAACTTGAAGATCATATAATTCATGCAAATGAGGGATAGATAGATGATTCTTCAGATTTCCTAGATGTGACACGTCCGGCAGAGATCCAAATCGTACAGCCAGCCACAAGAACCGGAGAGTCACACAAACTGCACAAAGGAGGGATAGGTCTAAAAAGATAATGTATCAGCAATTAATAGCAGGTCAGAGATCAATACAAAAATGAGCCAAACATTGCTCATAGTAGTGCAAAAAATAATAAAATGAAGATGACAAAAAAATTAAAAGACACTCAAAAGTTAACAAACAATTAGGTTAAAAAGGGAATTATGAAAAAGGAGAAGAGAGAAGGAGATTAGGACGAACTGATGGTATCAAATTATAGGAAGGACACAAAGCTGATGTTCTCATTAAGCCCTTTCGGGGCCAGGGTGTCCAAAGTGGAGATCCATCGGGCCTCGACCTGAGCCAATCGCTTTTTCAGATCACCACCATGAGATCCACCACGAACGTGGTCAATACCCCGTATCTTAAGTCCAGACGGGTTACTCTCATGGAATTTATGAAAATGCCTAGGGAGTGTTTTCAGCGTGGTAGGATCAATGGCATCCCTAGCGGCACTAATGTCCCGCACATGCTCCCTCGTGCGTACCCTCAACTCACGTGAGGTGAGGCCGATATACACGAGGGAGCATGGGCACGTGGCATAATAGATAACGTGTGTAGTAGCACACGTAATATGACACCGTATGTTGAACGTCCTAGTGCCATTAGATGACATAAACGAAGAGGTACGAATGATATTCTGGCAGGCCAAACATCGACCACATGGAAAACACCCAACCAAGGGGCCACGGGTACTGAAAGGGTTGGAAATAGGTGGTATATAATGGCTCCTTACCAGAATATCTCGAAGGTTTTTGGAACGGCGAGCCGTCATGAGAGGACCAGAGGGGAGGACATCTGCCAGGATAGGATCCGATCGAAGAACAGGCCAGTGCCTGATTAGAATTTCTCGCATGGTCTGCCAATGGCCGTTGTAGGTGCCTATGAAACGAATAGGAGGGTCAGATTTTTGAGACTTAGGAATATATTGAAGTAATTGCTGACGGGGGGTCCGCTTAGCGCGTAAATACCCCTTCCGAATACAGCGATTGCTGTACCCTCGGTCCCTGAATCGACATCTGAGGTCGGCCGACTGTGACTCAAATGTATCATTGGAGGAGCAAATCCGTCTCGTTCTCAAGAACTGGCCAGTCGGGATGGCGCGTATTGTAGAAGGTGTATGGGCAGATGAGGCATGCAGCAGGGCATTGACTGAAGTGGATTTGCGATGGACACTGGTCTGAATCACCGACATAGGGTCCACCTCGATGTTAATATCCAAAAAGTCAATGCACCTGCTGCTATGCTTGTAAGTTAATTTGATATTGAAATTATTAATATTCAAATGCCCCATGAATTCGTCGAGCTGCTCCACTGTGCCCTGCCAAAAAAACAAAACGTCATCAGAGGTGTATTCTGGGTCTTATGACGACTTCCGGTTTCATTTAGGAACCGCGTCCTTGGTTACCATGCCAATTGGGCTGTGGCTTTGATAGTAACCCTGTCCACTTAGTCCATTGTATCTGGCCTGATATGTGATAGGATCCACTTTGGTCCTCTGGTTATATCTAAGCCGATCGGGAATGGTGGGCCGTGCCTGTGGAGCTGACGCGTCCCCAGCGGTCACATGGGACCTTTCTGTCGGGTGTGATTACCTGTATGAGTTCCAATCTGGACTTCCATTGGTTGAATTGTACATCACTCATTTGGCGATTGGGAGATGTTAATTCAGGGACCTATGACGACTTCCTGTTTTTATCAGGAAGTGCGTCCTTAGTTACCACGCAAATCGGGCCGTGGCTTTGATAGCAACCCTGCTTACCCAGTTTGTGGTATCTGGGTTTAAAAACTTAGCGGCCGAATAGCGATCGGCATAGATGCACTATGCGAAACGCGCGTCGGATGGAGACCTTTGGCCATCTATAGGGATACTGTTAGGGCCAGATGGATGGGCAGACCCGGGAGGTGGATCCTCTGGACCGAACTCCCCGAAGAGGGAACGGAGTCCGGTAGCCGGAGCACTTTAGGTAGCAGAACAGTCCGTGCACTTAGAACACAATGGAGAAGTCCCTGGGACCACGGGGTCACTGATGGTGGTCCGGGTGACGGAGCTCAGGTTCGGAAGCCGGGATGATGTCAGGCGGGGTCCGGAACCGTTGGAGCGAGATGGCGGGTCACCGTAGGGAACCGGGATGGTACGGACTGTCAGGATGGTAGATAGGCAGCGTTCGGGGTTTGAGATACAGCAGGACCAGATGGCAATGCAGGATCGGCTCTAAAAGAGAGAGAGGTAAGTATCTCACAGGAACACAAGGAGACCTGACTCCTAGCTTGGGAAACACGAAGAACAGGCCCCGCCCCCTTGGACATTAATCCCCTTTATACCCTGTACCTGTGTGCATCATTTCCTGTCAGTGGACACTGGCCCTTTAAGAAAGGGTCAGTGTCCGCGCGCGCGCCCTAATGCGCATGCGCGCGGCCCGGGTGCCAGAAGCCAGGGCAGGAAGCTGAGAGGAGGAAGCAGCAGAGCCGGCCAGGGGCTGGGAAGCCGACGGGCGCCGGGAGCGGGGACCAGGAGGCCTGGGAAGCGCGGCTAATGGAGGCTGGAAAGCGGGGAGCGTGGCAGGTGAGCCGGGGAGCGGAGCAGAGGACCCGGGGAGCGTGACAGTACCCCCCCCACGCCCCCCTCCCCGCAACCGGGACAGGAAGGCACGGATCAGCGGAGTACCCACATTCTCCTTGGGCTCCCAGGACCTATCCTCAGGACCATACCCTGCCCAGTCCACCAGGAAGAACTGTCGGCCCCGTACGGTCTTCATGGCCACGATATCCCTTACCGCATAGATGTCGTCCTCAGCAATAGGAGGAGGAGCCGGACTGGCAGCAGCGGAGAAGGGACCAAGGACAACCGGCTTGAGCAGGGAGACGTGGAAGGAGTTGGGTATCCTCATCGTGGCCGGAAGCTGCAGTTTGTAGGAGACCTCATTGATCTTGCCGATGACTTTAAACGGTCCGATGTAGCGAGGTCCCAGCTTGTAGGATGGTAACTTCAATCGGACGTACTTGGAAGCAAGCCAGACGAGATCTCCCGGAGAGAAACATGGAGGATCCAGACGTCTCTTGTCCGCGTGTCTCTTCATCCGCAGGGATGCACGTGCAAGGGACGCCTTAACTGAGTCCCAAATGGTTGTAAAGTCACGGAGTACTGCATCAGCAGCAGGGATATCCGAGGAAGAGGATACAGGCAATGGGACAGACGGCTGAAGTCCGTAGACGACATGGAAGGGAGAACAGGAGGAGGACTCACTGACGTGGTGATTATGGGAGAATTCAGCCCAAGGAAGAAGTGTGGACCAATCGTCATGATGGGCGTTGACGTAGTGACGTAAGAAAGAGGTCAATATTTGATTGACCCGTTCCACTTGGCCGTTCGACTGAGGATGGTAGGCAGAAGAAAAGTCCAGCGTTACTCCCAGATGTTTACAGAGAGCCCTCCAGAAGCGGGAGGTGAACTGAGTTCCTCTGTCGGACACAATGTGTGATGGAAAGCCGTGCAAGCGGAAGATGTGATGTATATAGGCGTCCGCGAGTTCCTGGGCAGAGGGCAGTCCAGCCATAGGGACGAAATGGGCCATTTTAGAGAACCGATCCACCACGACCCATATGACTGTGTGTCCGGAGGACAATGGCAAGTCCGTAATAAAGTCCATCGCAATGTGTTGCCAGGGAACTGAGGGTATGGGCAGAGGCAGTAGACGGCCATATGGCAGGTGTTTGGGCGTCTTGTTCCTGGCACAAGAGGAGCAGGCAGAGACAAAAGAGGCGACGTCCGTGCGAAGGGATGGCCACCAGTAATGACGTACAATCGCACTCCATGTTCTTTTCTGGCCAGCATGACCGGCTGTTTTCGAGGCATGGCCCCAGTGTAGCACTTTATGCCTGTCTGTCTCAGAGACATAGGTCTTCCCCGGCGGTATCTGGGCTAGGGTGACAGGAGCCACCGGAATAATCTTACTTGGACAGACGATGGGTTGGGATGTCTCCTCTTCCTGCTCCATGGGCATGAAAGACCTAGACAAGGCATCAGCGCGTACATTCTTGTCCGCTGGTCGGAAATGGAGCTGGAAATCGAACCGGGCAAAGAACAAGGACCACCTGGCTTGCCGGGGGTTCAGTCGCTGAGCGGACCGCAGGTATTCCAGGTTTTTGTGGTCCGTGTAAATGATGACGGGGTACACTGCTCCTTCCAGAAGATAGCGCCATTCCTCCAGAGCCAGTTTGACTGCCAATAGCTCTCGATCACCGATGGCGTAATTGCGTTCAGGGGCGGAGAAGCTCTTGGAGAAGAAACCGCAAGTCACCATCTTCCCGGAGGAGGACTTCTGCATGAGCACTGCTCCGGCTCCTGAGGAGGAGGCATCCACCTCCAAGGTGAACTGGCGGTTTAACTCTGGACGGTGGAGTACAGGAGAGGAGGCAAAGGCTCGCTTTAGAGAGCCAAACGCGGCGTCGGCCGCAGGTGACCAGTCCTTTGGATTAGCCCCCTTCTTGGTCAAGGCGGAGAGAGGAGCAGTCAGAGCAGAGAAGTGAGGAATGAACTGACGGTAATAATTGGCGAATCCCAGAAAACGTTGGATTGCCTTCAGTCCAGAAGGAGGAGGCCAGTTGAGAATGGCAGAGACCTTCTTTGGGTCCATCTGCAGTCCGGTCTCGGTGATGAGGTAACCCAGGAAGGGGAGAGAAGACTGTTCGAAGACACACTTCTCGTACTTGGCGTACAGACGATTCTCTCTCAGTCTTTGTAGAACCAGTTGCACGTTCTCTCGGTGGGTCTGGAGGTCCGGAGAGAAGACAAGGATGTCATCCAGGTATACCACCACACAGACGTAGAGAAGGTCCCGGAACACGTCGTTCACTAGTTCTTGGAAGACGGCTGGTGCGTTACACAGGCCGAAGGGCATCACGCAGTATTCATAGTGCCCATCACGAGTGTTGAACGCGGTCTTCCATTCGTCCCCCGAGCGAATACGGACCAGGTTGTAGGCACCCCGAAGATCCAACTTGGTGAAGATACGAGCTCCTCTGAGCCGATCAAACAATTCGGGGATGAGCGGCAGGGGGTACTTGTTTTTTACGGTTATTTGGTTCAATCCTCGGTAGTCGATGCATGGTCGTAGGTCGCCCTCTTTCTTCTTTACGAAGAAGAAGCCAGCTCCAGCAGGAGAGGAGGATCTCCGAATGAATCCCCTAGCCAGGCTCTCTGTGATGTATGTAGACATGGCCCTTGTTTCGGCTGGAGACAATGGATATATCCTTCCTCGAGGTGGTGTAGTTCCCGGGAGCAGGTCAATGGCACAATCGTAAGAACGATGTGGCGGAAGTACCTCTGACTCCTTCTTATCAAAGACGTCCACGAAGGACCAATAGGCTGAGGGTAGTCCCGGTAGGGTCTCTGGAACCGGAGGTCGTCGGATGGGTTTTATGGTCTTCAGACAGGTGTCATGGCAAGAAGACCCCCATCGAGTGATATCGCCAGTGCCCTAGCTGACTGAAGGTTCGTGTGTCCGCAACCAAGGAAGGCCCAGCAGGATTTGATGTGACATATGAGGGAGGACGTAGAGAGCGATGTTCTCGGTGTGCAGAGCACCGATACGCAGTTCAAGCGGCTTGGTGATCCAGGAGATGGTGTCAGAGAGGGGTCTCCCATCCACAGAGGCAATCACAAGAGGTTTGGCGAGTGGAGTAACAGGCACCTGGTATTTGTCCACCGTGGCCTGCTGGATGAAATTGCCTGCTGCCCCAGAATCGAGGTACGCCACAGCCGTAAACCGCGTCTCTCCCGTGGTCACTTGCACAGTCCATGTAACCGGGTCTGAGAGAGTCCCAGCACCTAGGGTGGCCTCTCCTACCAACCCTAGGCTTTGGAGTTTCCCGGCCTCTCTGGACAGGCGCGTAGCAGGTGTGTGCCCTCTCCGCAGTAGAAGCAGAGACCCTTGGCGAGTCGCTCTGCTCGACGTTGTTCAGACTGTCGCACACGGTCGATCTGCATGGGCTCATGGACGGAGGCACCAGAGGTCGTTGACTGGAGTACGGCGGGCTTCTGTGGAGGAGAGGCATGCCGTACCGGACGTCTCTCACGGGACACCTCTTTGGACCGCTCCTGAAAGCGAATGTCCACTCGAGTCGCTAGGGTAATCAGGGCGTCCAGGGTGGACGGTACGTCACGTCCAGCCAGCTCATCTTTGATTCGACCCGAGAGTCCTTCCCAGAAGGCGGCGGTTAGGGCCTCGTTATTCCACCCGAGTTCCGAGGCCAAGGTGCGGAAACGGATGGCGTATTGACCCATCGTCAGAGTTCCTTGACGTAACCGGAGAAGAGATGAAGCAGACGCGGAGGCGCGTCCTGGCTCGTCAAAGGTGCCGCGAAAGGCCTGCAGGAACTCTTGGAGGTTCTTGGTCATAGGGTCCTCCTTCTCCCACAAGGGGTTCATCCACGCCAGTGCCTCGCCCTCTAGATGGGACATGATGAACGCGACCTTGGCTTGGTCGGAGGCAAACAAATGCGGCAGCTGCGTGAAATGAAGGGAGCATTGGTTTATAAACCCCCTGCAGGTCTTGGGATCTCCGGCGTACCGGGGTGGTGAAGCCAAACGAAGTCTGGAAGCATCCGAAGAGGCTGCCACGGGAGCGGGGGCCGTGGATTGACTAGTGGAGACCCGGGGCGCTGAAGATGTGACCGAGGCTTGTAGCGTGTTCAGGCGGGCGTCCACGGAAGTCATAAAGTTCAGCATGCGGGTCTGGACTTCACGCTGGCGTTGGAGTTCCTCTTGCAAGACCGCTAGTGCTTCGGCGGGATCCATGGCCTGTTCTTACTGTTAGGGCCAGATGGATGGGCAGACCCGGGAGGTGGATCCTCTGGACCGAACTCCCCGAAGAGGGAACGGAGTCCGGTAGCCGGAGCACTTTAGGTAGCAGAACAGTCCGTGCACTTAGAACACAATGGAGAAGTCCCTGGGACCACGGGGTCACTGATGGTGGTCCGGGTGACGGAGCTCAGGTTCGGAAGCCGGGATGATGTCAGGCGGGGTCCGGAACCGTTGGAGCGAGATGGCGGGTCACCGCAGGGAACCGGGATGGTACGGACTGTCAGGATGGTAGATAGGCAGCGTTCGGGGTTTGAGATACAGCAGGACCAGATGGCAATGCAGGATCGGCTCTAAAAGAGAGAGAGGTAAGTATCTCACAGGAACACAAGGAGACCTGACTCCTAGCTTGGGAAACACGAAGAACAGGCCCCGCCCCCTTGGACATTAATCCCCTTTATACCCTGTACCTGTGTGCATCATTTCCTGTCAGTGGACACTGGCCCTTTAAGAAAGGGTCAGTGACCGCGCGCGCGCGCCCTAATGCGCATGCGCGCGGCCCGGGTGCCAGAAGCCAGGGCAGGAAGCTGAGAGGAGGAAGCAGCAGAGCCGGCCAGGGGCTGGGAAGCCGACGGGCGCCGGGAGCGGGGACCAGGAGGCCTGGGAAGCGCGGCTAATGGAGGCTGGAGAGCGGGGAGCGTGGCAGGTGAGCCGGGGAGCGGAGCAGAGGACCCGGGGAGCGTGACAGATACCACTCTATTTCTATTGGGACTGCTTCATTCCTTGCTGGTCACATCGTAACTTTTTTGCACTTATACTGCACTTCAGCACTTTAGGTAAGAGAATCCTTTTACCCTGCACACTCGTGTTGTATGGTTATTTGCTGCTATTCCTACTGGTCTAGTACTAATATTTATTTCCCCACGGTGCCTCCAGCATGATCACCATGATTCCCTACCAATACATGGTGGGGAATCATGGTTTGATTTGATTAGTGTACTATAACTCTAAAGCAGTCCCTTTTTGAACTACCCACACTATCCATATCAGACCCTCCCATTTGTTAGCCGCTATTTAACATAGATGTTTATATATAACACTCTTGATCAATTGGATAGGCTACTATGAATTTTCTTGGGTCTAATATGTATGTATCCCTAAGATTTTTTGGTAGTGTACCATTTTAAGTACTATTTTTTCTTGTTGTGTACTCAATAAAAATTATTTATAATTGCACTTTACTCATGTTCTCTTGTTTATTATCCTCATTATGAGTAGTGCTGGCACCCTCCCTGCCTCACTTCGGTAGGCCTGGTGCTCACATTTAATGGCTCTTTTTGTGAGTTATGTGTTGTTAATATGTGTTCCTGTGCTTCTCACAGATTACTCGCATCCGAGCATGGATTTTCGCGCCCGTGATCGGGCCTGGTCGGCACATTTTGACAGTGTTCTGAATGATCACAACAAGAATACCACTAGTGATGTCAATTCGTCTAACTGTGATACTTTGATTTTTAAATATAAGGAATTATTGAAAAGGAGATTGAGAATTTGTTGGAACCGTGCATTGCTCTCTAAATACCTCGACAGAGACATGATCCCTCGGGGCCTACGGGTCCAGATATTCCCATCTTTTACGGTGGAAGATCCTTCCTTCCGTGAGAAGGTGGAGTGTCTGGCCCAAACATGCTCCTTGAGATTCCTGTCTCTGTTGAGGGATCACAATACAACAACTCTCTCCACTATGGAGGTTGAATTAGAGGAACTTGAGAGAACTATTAAGAGCAAATGCACAGCTGATGTTACTGGGATGGAGGCTGAAATTGAAAAAGAATTGTCCAAATTGGAGAAAGAGATCTGCGGTCAAAAATTAAAAAAGTTTAACAGAGATTTGGGTGATTATGCCAGTTCTACAGCATATAGATGGCAGATCAGATCCAGAACAGGTCCTCGAGGTAGAACTATCTCTCGTGGTCACTCTGCTTCTATGTCATCCCTCACCTCGCTTGGAGATTCATCGGAGTCTTCGGGCGGTGGTAATGAGGTTGAATCAAGTGTCGGTGCCCGAGTAAAAACTACCCGCAACAAGCAACAGGCTACTAGACAAGGGGGAAGGAATAGACTCCAGGTGTTTAACCTCTCTACACATGTACTCTCTAATGATCAGTTGGAGGTATTATCAAGGGGTCTAACTTTCTCCCCTGTCAACAATTTTGATTTTTTCACAGCCCTAAAGGATACCCACCTATTTGCACGTAAGCTGATACTGAAGAAGCTTCACCACAGACGGGACAATACGGGATTGGATAGTCCTGCGGAGAGGGAGGCTCTACAGGTTCTAGAGGACCTGCTTGAGGAACAGTCCAGTGCCACAACAGGTGTGTTTCCCAGGTCACTACTGCCCAGATCTACCAAGTTTCCCCCCTTGTCCCTTTGTCCTGCTATTGAGGTTTTCACCCGTCTAGTGTCTAATGACCTCAAACAAATTCCATCGCAAAGACGGTGTGAAAACCTCACTCATAGACAGAGACTAGCACTAAATGAGTTAAACAACATATCAGATATAGTCATAAAACCAGCAGACAAGGGGGGCAACATTGTGATCTGGGCAGTGGAAAATTATGAGAAGGAGGCCTTCAGGCAGTTGCGTGACAGGAACACCTACTCTAAGTTATCATATAATCCTATGCAGTCCTTCTCGCTTGGCCTTTCCAAAATCCTTGAGTCGGCATCTGAGGTTGGTATAATTACCAACAAAATGGTGTGCGGGCTCTCCACCAAATATCCTAAGGTACCTACCTTTTATTTGTTGCCTAAAATCCATAAAGATGCCCTCTGCCCCCCGGGGTGCCCCATCGTGTCCGGCATAGGAGGCCTGTGTGATCCCATCTGTAAATTTATTGATTACCATCTGAAACCTCTGGTAGAAACCTTGCCCTCCTATGTCCGTGACACGACTGATGTGCTCCGGCGGATCGATGGCATCTTTATGGATCACAACATGTTGATTGTTACAGCTGATGTGGAGAGCCTGTACACCTGTATCTCCCATCATCATGGGTTGGAGGCTACCCGCCTTTTTCTGGAGATGGGCAGTCGGGATGGCGAACTTAACAAATTTATCCTTGAGCTGCTCCACTTTGCCCTTACACATAATTTTTTTATTTTCAAGGACCAATTTTATCTGCAGCAGTGCGGCACTGCCATGGGGGCGGCCTGTGCCCCCGCGTATGCCAACCTCTTCCTCGGCATGTGGGAGAGGTTGGTATTTGGCGAGGGTGGCACTGGGCTTAGCTCCCATGTGCAGTGCTGGCTCAGATATATTGATGACGTTTTGTTTTTTTGGCAGGGCACAGTGGAGCAGCTCGACGAATTCATGGATTCATGAATACTAATAATTTCAATATCAAATTAACTTACAAGCATAGCAGCAGGTGCATTGACTTTTTGGATATTAACATCGAGGTGGACCCTATGTCGGTGATTCAGACCAGTGTCCATCGCAAATCCACTTCAGTCAATGCCCTGCTGCATGCCTCATCTGCCCATACACCTTCTACAATACGCGCCATCCCGACTGGCCAGTTCTTGAGAACGAGACGGATTTGCTCCTCCAATGATACATTTGAGTCACAGTCGGCCGACCTCAGATGTCGATTCAGGGACCGAGGGTACAGCAATCGCTGTATTCGGAAGGGGTATTTACACGCTAAGCGGACCCCCCGTCAGCAATTACTTCAATATATTCCTAAGTCTCAAAAATCTGACCCTCCTATTCGTTTCATAGGCACCTACAACGGCCATTGGCAGACCATGCGAGAAATTCTAATCAGGCACTGGCCTGTTATTCGATCGGATCCTGTCCTGGCAGATGTCCTCCCCTCTGGTCCTCTCATGACGGCTCGCCGTTCCAAAAACCTTCGAGATATTCTGGTAAGGACCCATTATATACCACCTATTTCTAACCCTTTCAGTACCCGTGGCCCCTTGGTTGGGTGTTTTCCATGTGGTCGATGTTTGGCCTGCCAGAATATCATTCATACCTCTTCGTTTATGTCATCTAATGGCACTAGGACGTTCAACATACGGTGTCATATTACGTGTGCTACTACACACGTTATCTATTATGCCACGTGCCCATGCTCCCTCGTGTATATCGGCCTCACCTCACATGAGTTGAGGGTACGCACGAGGGAGCATGTGCGGGACATTAGTGCCGCTAGGGATGCCATTGATCCTACCACGCTGAAAACACTCCCTAGGCATTTTCATAAATTCCATGAGAGTAACCCGTCTGGACTTAAGATACGGGGTATTGACCACGTTCGTGGTGGATCTCATGGTGGTGATCTGAAAAAGCGATTGGCTCAGGTCGAGGCCCGATGGATCTCCACTTTGGACACCCTGGCCCCGAAAGGACTTAATGAGAACATCAGCTTTGTGTCCTTCCTATAATTTGATACCATCAGTTCGTCCTAATCTCCTTCTCTCTTCTCCTTTTTCATAATTCCCTTTTTAACCTAATTGTTTGTTAACTTTTGAGTGTCTTTTAATTGTTTTGTCATCTTCATTTTATTATTTTTTGCACTACTATGAGCAATGTTTGGCTCATTTTTGTATTGATCTCTGACCTGCTATTAATTGCTGATACATTATCTTTTTAGACCTATCCCTCCTTTGTGCAGTTTGTGTGACTCTCCGGTTCTTGTGGCTGGCTGTACGATTTGGATCTCTGCCGGACGTGTCACATCTAGGAAATCTGAAGAATCATCTATCTATCCCTCATTTGCGTGAATTATATGATCTTCAAGTTCCTGTGGCCTCTTGTGCGATGTGGATTCAGAAAACTTGAAGAATTATCTGTGCGTCCCCATGTGGTCCCTCTACTGATTATAATTGTATCATTCCCCTATTGGACTTTTCTTTCAATTTGGCACTATCTGCCTGAGTGATCGGCAGTGGTCCAAAAATTCCCTAATAATGTAAGTGTATAATTTGTCATATTTCATGATCTACACTTTTTAAATTGTATAATTTGGGTAACATTATTGTGGTGTACTTTTTGGACTACTTTAATTGCTATGCTCATGTTAGCTTTCCCTAACGTTTTCGGTGCCTGTCTGACACACATGCTCATTCTGTTTCCAGGGGTATGCGTCCCTCGGATCAGGTGGGCTGGTGTGGACAGGGCTCAACACGTGATAGGGCGTATCTTGGTCTTTTGGTTCTGTCTAACCCGATCAGGAATGGTGGGGCATGGTTACGGGGTTGACGCGCCCCCAGTAATCACGTGGGACCTTCCTGTCGGGCATGACGACCGATATTAGTTCCCACTTGGACCACTATTGGTTAAACTGCATAGCACTCATCTGACGATCGGGAGAGGTGTATTCTGGGTCTTATGACGACTTCCGGTTTCATTTAGGAACCGCGTCCTTGGTTACCATGCCAATCGGGCTGTGGCTTTGATAGTAACCCTGTCCACTTAGTCCATTGTATCTGGCCTGATATGTGATAGGATACACTTTGGTCCTCTGGTTATATCTAAGCCGATCGGGAATGGTGGGGCATGCCTGTGGAGCTGACGCGTCCCCAGCGGTCACATGGGACCTTTCTGTCGGGTGTGATTACCTGTATGAGTTCCAATCTGGACTTCCATTGGTTGAATTGTACATCACTCATTTGGCGATTGGGAGATGTTAATTCAGGGACCTATGACGACTTCCTGTTTTTATCAGGAAGTGCGTCCTTAGTTACCACGCAAATCGGGCCGTGGCTTTGATAGCAACCCTGCTTACCCAGTTTGTGGTATCTGGGTTTAAAAACTTAGCGGCCGAATAGCGATCGGCATAGATGCACTATCGATAAATATGCTTAATACATTCTGACTATTTTGATGTATGTTGCTAATAACGCTCGATGGTAACATAACATAGGTCACTTCCGGTTTTACGTCACTCCCAGCCACACAGCTGTTTGATTCCATTTTAGGAGGGGTATATAAGAGGCATACAGGTCTTGGGATCACTACCTTGGTTCCCCACCTTGATAAAGCTACAGAATCCTCGCGAAACGCGCGTCGGATGGAGACCTTTGGCCATCTATAGAAATACCACTCTATTTCTATTGGGACTGCTTCATTCCTTGCTGGTCACATCGTAACTTTTTTGCACTTATACTGCACTTCAGCACTTTAGGTAAGAGAATCCTTTTACCCTGCACACTCGTGTTGTATGGTTATTTGGTGCTATTCCTACTGGTCTAGTACTAATATTTATTTCCCCACGGTGCCTCCAGCATGATCACCATGATTCCCTACCAATACATGGTGGGGAATCATGGTTTGATTTGATTAGTGTACTATAACTCTAAAGCAGTCCCTTTTTGAACTACCCACACTATCCATATCAGACCCTCCCATTTGTTAGCCGCTATTTAACATAGATGTTTATATATAACACTCTTGATCAATTGGATAGGCTACTATGAATTTTCTTGGGTCTAATATGTATGTATCCCTAAGATTTTTTGGTAGTGTACCATTTTAAGTACTATTTTTTCTTGTTGTGTACTCAATAAAAATTATTTATAATTGCACTTTACTCATGTTCTCTTGTTTATTCTCATAGACTTTGCTGGGAAGTCAGATGTCAGAAAGTTCTGACAACAAAACTGCAGCCAAAAACGCAGCAAAAAAGCAGCAAAAAACGCAGCGTGAGCACGTAGCCTTAAAGTTGATTTTATAGGTCTTGGAATAATAATTTCTGCAAGAAGATTTGTAAATTTTGTTTTCCTGTGCTAATCTTATGAAGGCAGAAACTGAATCAGTACTACCGCACTACTGTTTGATTAGCCTCAGACCGAGTGACCAATATACCAATATAAAATATATTGTCACACTTTCCTGGCCGTATGTAGGCTAGAATTTTGTTATATCTAAGCGCTAGTGGTTTTTATTTAATCTTATATACAGTTAGGTCCAGAAATATTTGGACAGTGACACAATTTTCGCGAGTTGGGCTCTGCATGCCACCACATTGGATTTGAAATGAAACCTCTACAACAGAATTCAAGTGCAGATTGTAACGTTTAATTTGAAGGTTTGAACAAAAATATCTGATAGAAATTGTAGGAATTGTACACATTTCTTTACAAACACTCCACATTTTAGGAGGTCAAAAGTAATTGGACAAATAAACCAAACCCAAAAAAAAAAATTTTTATTTTCAATATTTTGTTGCGAATCCTTTGGAGGCAATCACTGCCTTAAGTCTGGAACCCATGGACATCACCAAATGCTGGGTTTCCTCCTTCTTAATGCTTTGCCAGGCCTTTACAGCCGCAGCCTTCAGGTCTTGCTTGTTTGTGGGTCTTTCCGTCTTAAGTCTGGATTTGAGCAAGTGAAATGCATGCTCAATTGGGTTAAGATCTGGTGATTGACTTGGCCATTGCAGAATGTTCCACTTTTTTGCACTCATGAACTCCTGGGTAGCTTTGGCTGTATGCTTGGGGTCATTGTCCATCTGTACTATGAAGCGCCGTCCGATCAACTTTGCGGCATTTGGCTGAATCTGGGCTGAAAGTATATCCCGGTACACTTCAGAATTCATCCGGCTACTCTTGTCTGCTGTTATGTCATCAATAAACACAAGTGACCCAGTGCCATTGAAAGCCATGCATGCCCATGCCATCACGTTGCCTCCACCATGTTTTACAGAGGATGTGGTGTGCCTTGGATCATGTGCCGTTCCCTTTCTTCTCCAAACTTTTTTCTTCCCATCATTCTGGTACAGGTTGATCTTGGTCTCATCTGTCCATAGAATACTTTTCCAGAACTGAGCTGGCTTCATGAGGTGTTTTTCAGCAAATTTAACTCTGGCCTGTCTATTTTTGGAATTGATGAATGGTTTGCATCTAGATCTGAACCCTTTGTATTTACTTTCATGGAGTCTTCTCTTTACTGTTGACTTAGAGACAGATACACCTACTTCACTGAGAGTGTTCTGGACTTCAGTTGATGTTGTGAACGGGTTCTTCTTCACCAAAGAAAGTATGCGGCGATCATCCACCACTGTTGTCATCCGTGGACCCCCAGGCCTTTTTGAGTTCCCAAGCTCACCAGTCAATTTCTTTTTTCTCAGAATGTACCCGACTGTTGATTTTGCTACTCCAAGCATGTCTGCTATCTCTCTGATGGATTTTTTCTTTTTTTTCAGCCTCAGGATGTTCTGCTTCACCTCAATTGAGAGTTCCTTAGACCGCATGTTGTCTGGTCACAGCAACAGCTTCCAAATGCAAAACCACACACCTGTAATCAACCCCAGACCTTTTAACTACTTCATTGATTACAGGTTAACGAGGGAGATGCCTTCAGAGTTAATTGCAGCCCTTAGAGTACCTTGTCCAATTACTTTTGGTCCCTTGAAAAAGAGGAGGCTATGCATTACAGAGCTATGATTCCTAAACCCTTTCTCCGATTTGGATGGGAAAACTCTCATATTGCAGCTGGGAGTGTTCACTTTCAGCCCATATTATATATATAATTGTGTTTCTGAACATGTTTTTGTAAACAGCTAAAATAACAAAACGTGTGTCACTGTCCAAATATTTCTGGACCTAACTGTATGTGTCCCTGCTATGTACTGTGTAATGGCCGTGTCTGACCGTACAGGGACATGGTCTGATCATACCATATCTCTCCAAGGCCAGCGAGGACGCAAAATAGTATAAAGACATTATAATATGAGATATTAGATGATTCTTTTTGTGAGATAAAACATTTCCCAGTCTGTTTTTAAAAAATGTTTTACGTCAAAGAAAGAATTAGTTTTGATCCCATGTTGTAATGTCTGTATACTCTTTTATTTCCTCCCTGCTCAGGAGATGTGGTATGATAAGACCATGTCCCTGTACGGTCAGAGACGGCCATTACACAATGCATAACAGGGACACATACGGTATATAAGTTTATTTCAGTACAGGTGCATTTTTTTAAACACATCCAGATGTGCAACTTTTCAAATAGTGTCACCTTAAAAAATATATTTTACTTTATACAGGCTTATGTTTTCATGTTAACAGATAAGACTACAATCTTTTAAAACTCGATACTCCAGTCATTTTGAAGCTCATCTGTGTGATTTATCAAATGTATGTTAGTACCTATTATGTGCCTTTTATTGTACTGTACTGTATTCTATCCTCTTTTGTATCAGATTAACTGCAACCTTTAAATACAATTTAGTTATGCCTCTGATAATGTGTGTCCTATTACACGGGGTCATAGACAGGTGCAATGTTTGGTGATAGAATGTGGAAGCTACAAGGAGGGCCATTATACATAGGATAAGCTACTTAGGGTCCTATCATACTGTGTGGGGGGTACTGTAGTGGGTATATTGCAAACTGGGGTCTAATAACAGGGTATCTTACTGAAGAGGGGAGCCAAGGGATGGCCGGCAGTGCTCCGCTTTACTTTGCTAGACTGAGCTTGTGTTTGTGTTCTGCTTTTAGGGGTGCATTCACCACCCCATAGCTGGTCACCATTGTAAACGTAGCAGGCAATTTAGCACCCAGGGGGCAGGGGGTCCAGGCCGGGTCTCGTACCTGTTTTACTCATCACCTGGCTGGAGCGCTGATCTGGGATGTCGCGGTGGCCTGCCCGGTTTCGTGCCGGGAGGTGTACACCAATAGAAGGGGGATGATGAGATTAGGAATCTCGTGTCGCCACCTGCGGTACATAGCCAGAGAATGTCGCCGTCCTCCGGGGCTGATGTTAGTAGCAGCTGGGATGGTATCGCTCCCCACAGTTGGAACGAGCCCCGGGGAGGATGATTAGGGGAGTAGCAGTGGTTGCGGTGGCCATGGGCACCGAGGCGCGGGGGTGACGGCGCCGGTAATAGGAGTCCGAGTCGGCTGCTGCGGTTCCAGGTGTCTTTACTCACAGTTCTTTAAGAAGCCCGGTTGCTGCCGCAGATGCACTGGCCACCGCTGTGATGGGCCCCGTCGACCTTGGATAAGTTGGAAGAAGCCACTGGTGTTTAGAAACCGTCTTTTGTAAGAGTTGCCCCTCCAGTAGTAGGGAACTTGAGCTGAGCGTCCCGCTCCAAGCCTCAGGCCCCGTGAAGGAAAAGATAAAGAGAAGATGGTGATGTCGTGTCGCCAGAACTGATGTCCCGAGTAGATTGACTAAGGTTTATGTAATGTTGCTCCTACGTCTACCCCAAGTGGAACCTGCTCTCCAAGTGGTTGTCCTAGTGACCGGGAAATTCCCATGCTTCGTGATGGCCAACCCCCTGCCTACCCTCGTCCAGCTTCCCAGTGAGAAGACTCCTAAGCTGTATGTAAAGTGTAGATATGGAACACCGGTGATTAACCCCCTCCTTACCCAAGGGAAATATTGCACCTAAAATAAGGTGCAATACTCTGTGGCGACAGGAGCCACAGGGGCGCCATAGAAAGACATCACACAGACAGTTTCTTTGCAAATAACAATAACTGCTTTATTTGTTTCTCAATCTTCTGGAAAGACATGGCCATACATTCCTGTTCTGCTGCCACTGTTTTTCTGGGTACTTTGCCTGTCTAGCTGTTGCCCTGGGTATTAGCCTTTCAGCAGCGGAGTCTAAACTTCTGCTTTTCCCCATTTCTTGTCTCTGCGGCATCCCTGGTCTGCTCCACTACCTTGGACAGCTTGTAGACTCTCGACCTGTATATGAGCTCGCTGGCGATACTTGCCTGATGCCCAACTTGTCCCCGGACTCTCCTAAGCCCGTCACGAAGCAAGCCTTAGGCTCTGGACTTTTGGAGGGTACCTCCTAGTTCTGTATCGGACTCTACTACACAGCTCATCCTTGCTTCAGCAACTACTCTGCAGAACTGACTCTCTTCTGGCCTATCTCACTAACCAACCCTCTGCTCTATCACAGTCCTTCCATCCTGGCTTTAGTTCCCTCAGCAATCACAATGTATCTATTACAATACACATACTAAAATGCTCTCTGCTAACATTCCTTCTTAACAATTTACAATTTACACATTGGCAGATTATACTATAAAGTATATATTATACAGTAAAATGCAATAAAACACCAAAAACTGGTGGTCTTTAGAGGGTGCCAACCGCTATACTGCTCCAGCCCTGCTACATTACCAGCCATACTCTCCAGCAGCTGTACTTAAACATTTACTTTAATAAATTATATATATATATATATATATATATATATATATATATATATATATATATTATATATACAGTTAGGTCCAGAAATATTTGGACAGTGACACAAGTTTTGTTATTTTAGCTGTTTACAAAAACATGTTCAGAAATACAATTATATATATAATATGGGCTGAAAGTGCACACTCCCAGCTGCAATATGAGAGTTTTCACATCCAAATCGGAGAAAGGGTTTAGGAATCATAGCTCTGTAATGCATAGCCTCCTCTTTTTCAAGGGACCAAAAGTAATTGGACAAGGGACTCTAAGGGCTGCAATTAACTCTGAAGGCGCATCCCTCGTTAACCTGTAATCAATGAAGTAGTTAAAAGGTCTGGGGTTGATTACAGGTGTGTGGTTTTGCATTTGGAAGCTGTTGCTGTGACCAGACAACATGTGGTCTAAGGGACTCTCAATTGAGGTGAAGCAGAACATCCTGAGGCTGAAAAAAAAGAAAAAATCCATCAGAGAGATAGCAGACATGCTTGGAGTAGCAAAATCAACAGTCGGGTACATTCTGAGAAAAAAGGAATTGACTGGTGAGCTTGGGAACTCAAAAAGGCCTGGGCGTCCACGGATGACAACAGTGGTGGATGATCGCCGCATACTTTCTTTGGTGAAGAAGAACCCGTTCACAACATCAACTGAAGTCCAGAACACTCTCAGTGAAGTAGGTGTATCTGTCTCTAAGTCAACAGTAAAGAGAAGACTCCATGAAAGTAAATACAAAGGGTTCACATCTAGATGCAAACCATTCATCAATTCCAAAAATAGACAGGCCAGAGTTAAATTTGCTGAAAAACACCTCATGAAGCTAGCTCAGTTCTGGAAAAGTATTCTATGGACAGATGAGACCAAGATCAACCTGTACCAGAATGATGGGAAGAAAAAAGTTTGGAGAAGAAAGGGAACGGCACATGATCCAAGGCACACCACATCCTCTGTAAAACATGGTGGAGGCAACGTGATGGCATGGGCATGCATGGCTTTCAATGGCACTGGGTCACTTGTGTTTATTGATGACATAACAGCAGACAAGAGTAGCCGGATGAATTCTGAAGTGTACCGGGATATACTTTCAGCCCAGATTCAGCCAAATGCCGCAAAGTTGATCGGACGGCGCTTCATAGTACAGATGGACAATGACCCTAAGCATACAGCCAAAGCTACCCAGGAGTTCATGAGTGCTAAAAAGTGGAACATTCTGCAATGGCCAAGTCAATCACCAGATCTTAACCCAATTGAGCATGCATTTCACTTGCTCAAATCCAGACTTAAGACGGAAAGACCCACAAACAAGCAAGACCTGAAGGCTGCGGCTGTAAAGGCCTGGCAAAGCATTAAGAAGGAGGAAACCCAGCGTTTGGTGATGTCCATGGGTTCCAGACTTAAGGCAGTGATTGCCTCCAAAGGATTCGCAACAAAATATTGAAAATAAAAATATTTTGTTTGGGTTTGGTTTATTTGTCCAATTACTTTTGACCTCCTAAAATGTGGAGTGTTTGTAAAGAAATGTGTACAATTCCTACAATTTCTATCAGATATTTTTGTTCAAACCTTCAAATTAAACGTTACAATCTGCACTTGAATTCTGTTGTAGAGATTTCATTTCAAATCCAATGTGGTGGCATGCAGAGCCCAACTCGCGAAAATTGTGTCACTGTCCAAATATTTCTGGACCTAACTGTACATATCTATATACACACATATACACACAAAGTAAGAATGGAGTAATCTGGCTACCTCCTACAATACATAGTAGGAGATACTAAGGGTTCCATGATACAGTGGGGGGTGTTACTAAGGGAGCCATCATACAGTGTGTAAGCTACTGATGGGTTTATCATACTGCAAGGGGGCAACTAAAAGGCCATTATACCTTGTGGGGACTATTACGAGACCATTTTACAGTGAGGGGGCTACTGTAGGGACATTATACAGTTTGATGGGCATTATGCTCTTTACAGGGGAGCTGAGTACCCATTATATTGTGTAGATGGGAACTTTGGTGGCATCTTACTCTGTATAGGAGAGCTGTTGTGACATTATACTGTGTAGACAGGAGTTTTGGTGCATGATACTGTGTAAACGGGATCTATGGATACATTATACTGTGTATAGGGGAGCTATGGAGGCGTCATACGGTGTATGGGAGGGTAGCTGTGAGTATATCATACTATGTATAGGTGAGCGGTCAGGAAATTACACTGTGAATAGGAGAGCTGTGGGGGCATTATACTGTGCATAAGGGAGTTGTATAGATGGGGGCTAAGGAGACTTTATTTAATGTTAAATGGGAAGTTATTATTGCAAGGCAACTCAGGGTATTGTGAATGTCAAAGAGGCACTGAGGGGACATTACTTTCTAGGGGTAAAATACAGGCATTTTTTTCTATGTCACAAACATTTGCATTAATATTTTTTTATGAAGCAGTTTTATGATCTAGAGGGCATAAAGGGGCATAGTGGGGGTATTACATTGTGGACCACTAAGAGGAGAGCTATTTTTTGTGCCACCCAGCAGATCCAGGAACATATAGGGACATATATGGCAGCAGTGGCTCAGTATTGGGGTAACCGCAGAATAAAGATTTTGTGTGTGGGAAAACGTGGAAATAGAGCTGGAAATGTGACAAGTCAAGTGTGTTATTGTTGTAAACTCTGCAGACAATCTGTGGATGGAATAAGTTGTCATGTCTGATACAGATGGAAAAGACAAGAAAAGTGAACGACTCAAGCAGAAAGAACGTCAACGTTAAGTCACCAACTATAATTGCACTGTAATCTCTTACATGTTCTCCAGGACTGGTATCTACAATTAAATGGCCTATGTAAGACAGTAAAATCAGTGTTGGTCTCTGAATAGAGATTTCCTTTCGGTAACAGCGTAGTTGTCTGCTGAGGTTCCCTTACCCCCATGATTAGAATTTTAAACAAGGTCATTAGGAGCCTACTCAGATGTTTTGGCTCCCCTGAGATGAATCCCTAAATAAGCTCCACCCTATTGGTAATGGGGTATGTCAAAATCCTCTCAAAGAATATAGTTTGTATGTAGCAAGAAGAGAATAATTAATATATATATATATATATATATATATATATATATATATTTTTAATGTATATTAGGATAAAAAAATAAACCTTAGAGGCATATTTAAAAAAAAACAAATTTGATTAGCTCACCTCAGCCAGAAAGAATCTCTCCGCACGGATCCTGGGGAGTAGACCAGGGGGTACATTTGTAAAGGCAGAAAAAAATCCAGCGATGTAGATTCTAAAACATCCAAGACTATTAAAAAACATTCCACAGGGAAACAAAATTAGAAAACATAAAACCGGAGACAATTTACCGACGTTATCTCATTCGCGTCCAAACACAGACATGTTTCGGGACTGACTCCTTTCTCAATATGTGTGGTGTGTGTTATCACCTGGCGTTTTAAATTCTATCCTGTGCACTAGTACCAGTAACCACCCTAGAATGTTAACCCCTCATGAGCTGTATCACAACCATTGGTCATTTAATTTTCCTATTTTCCTATTTCTATTGCTAATATAAGTTAGACATATATATGCAATATTTAAATGAGCTTTGATAATCTAAATCATTTTAAACACGACTATTATCACCCCTATTTATATTATTTATCTTTTTCTTTTTAGATTTTTTTAAGATTTTTTTCCCAAAATAAAAAAAAAAAAATTAGAGTAGGAAGAGTTTCTGCTGGAGAAGGGGCAGTGTTTGCTCGTGAACATGAAACCAACAGACTTTTTCAGGGCTAATTCAAATAGATTCTATTCTACATTAACGCTGTTAGTCTGCAATTAGTGTAGGCTTAGCTTCATGAGTAGGGATCGTGTATGAGGCCTAAAACACACTTCCACAAAAAAAACGTTTGTGTGACACGGTCCGTTTTTCGGGTCCGTGTTCCGTATTTTTGGGGCGTTTCTCCGGTACGTATGGCATCCGTGTGATGGCGTATGCGAGCCGTGTGTACATGTGGAATGTCCGTATTGTCATGAAATACGTACGTGTGCAGTCCGTGTGCTGTCCGTTTTTTTGGATACGTATTTTCACACAAAAAACCTTGTTATACCTTCATAATGTGATCCTGGTGTGTTAAATTGGTCAATTAACTACCCAATTTGTTTAGTTTGCTTAAATAACCTTAAAAAACATGGCTTCAGAGCTCATTCTCACATTAGACACACTCCAAAATGTCTCTCTCCAATGAAGCAACCATGTATTTGCTCTGGTTGATATCTAGGAGATTTGGGGTTAGGCGACATATGATTGAAGAAGAGCCACCACTGGAGAAAAGGATGTGGATTCACCCCCTTGTGAAGCTCAGGAAAACACATGGCCATTTTAATATTTTATATGGGGAAATGCGGAAATTTCCTCCTAAATTCCAAGCCTACTGCCATCTCACCATTAATTCATTTGACAACATCCTTGGCCTTCTTTACCAACGTTTGAAGCATCAGGACACCACTATGCGCCTCAGCATCTCCCCTGAGGAACGACTGTTGGTGACTTTACGGTAGGTGTTGACATGTATACTCATGCTTTATGTGTCATATTGAAATACATGTTAAGTTGCTTAAGCATCATTTTGTAGAAACTATTAAATGTAAAAATTTATTTTTTGTATAAAACTTATATTGCTCACTTAACCACATTGCAAAATCAAATTAAAAACTGAGAAGTCACTTCTTCCATTCTATCTTCACCAAAATTAAAGAAACAAGAGGCTTAACTCAAACAAACTTGTTTATTAAACACAAAATTAGATATTTTTCCAATATGGAAAGTAAAGATCACATATGCTTTTCCCAACCAAAGAAATTATAAAAAAACATACATAGTATCTCGCCAGTCATTGGATGTTACAAATATTTGGTGTGAAATATAAATTACATGAATAGTCAAAGTAATGTCATGTTATTATTCTATTTCAGTTACCTAGCAACTGGCCAATCCATCAGCAGTCTGCATTTCGAATTCTTATTGGGAAGGTCCACAATTGGCAAGATTATCCTGCATACCTGTACTGTGCTTTGGGAGACCCTTAGGCATCATGTCATGCAGCTGCCTTCAACACAGGAATGGATGCACATTTCAGAAGAATTTTTGGAGAAAACAGCTTTCGCAAATTGTATTGGTGCCATTGACGGAAAACACATTAGAGTGAAGAAACCACCGAACTCTGCATCAAGATATTTTAATTATCACAAGTTTTTTTCTGTAGTTATTTTGGCCATGGTAGATACAAACTACTGCTTTTTATTTGCGGATATTGGGGCCTATGGCAGTGCCTCAGATGCACGCATTTTCAGAAGCTCACGTTTAGCAAGACGATTAATGTCTGATAGTTTAAGTTTGCCTGCACCAAGACCATTGCCTGTTACTAATGGCCCAATTGTTCCTTTTGTAATGGTTGCAGATCAGGGGTTTGCATTGTCAAGGCATTTGATGCGTCCATATCCCAGAAGGGGGCTGGATAGATCAAAAGCCCTATTTAATAGCAAATTGGCAAGGGCACGTTGCTATGTAGAACGTTCCTTTGGCATTTTGGCCTCAAGATGGCGCATTTATCAAACCACCATCCAACTCCAACCAACCACCGTCAAGGCTGTCATTAAATCCACAGTAGTGTTACATAATTACTGTAGATTACATGAAAGCAATGACGAAGACATTGAGGAGTTGCCTGCTTTAAATGCACCATTTGTAGAGAATGGTAGTGTCAGAACCACTGTGTCCACTTCTGGTCTACAAGTGAGGAATCAGTTTAAAGATTTTTTTAGTTTAAATAGCCATAGTCATGTATAATTTTGACATTAATAAAGTTTGTTAACACTTGGTTACATAAGCACAAACACATATGTAATACAAAAGAGAAAATGACCATACATAGGTATAATTTGTGTTTTTTGGTTGGTTGGTTGTGTTTGTGGTCCCCAAAAGTCATTGTGATATAACAATATTGTTATGACATCAGGAATTTTTGTTATTCTAAAAACAGTACTACTGAATGTACTTGACTAATAAAATTATGGCAAATTTGTTATGAAAAAGTTAGTCCAGAATTATTATTTTACCTATGTATGTATGTTCTCTTTTGCAAAACACCCTGTATTTTTTTTATATATACAATTTTGTCAGGGACATTAGCCCATACAAAACACCATCCTTTATTATGCAATAATGTCACGCAAACATAATTTTTTTGACACTATTGGAATACAAGTATGGGACCAGACCATATGCAGATAGTGCATAGTGGCTGGATTTTTAATAATAAAGGTGTCTGAATGTTAGTGTAGTAGTTTATGTGTGTGTATCTTATCCCTAAACCCAGTTTATTCTAATGGATGGTCCAAACAACATGTCCAGAGCTAGGCATCATTCTAACAGGCAGGTATTGTTTTTGACGTGATAGATAAATTGCTACTGTTTGTTTGTAAATGGGAAAAAAAATATGACCACATGCATATAGAGTAAGTAATGTGTTACATTTTGAAATGTTTTCCCACCAGCAATACCCTAGAAAACATACCAAAATGTAAAATTATACATACAATAGCACATTATGATTCAACTAAATCCTCTAGGCTAGTGATGTTGTCCTGTGTAGGCTCCATTGCATTGACATCTACAGAATATGTTTGCTGCACAACAGTAGATGTTGTAGTGAGTGTCTGATCAGTGTTTCCACTAGTAACAGTTGTTGTACTTGGAACAAATAATGAGGCAGTTGTTTGTGCAGATGGAAGACCAAGTGTAGGTGGTACATATTGATGTGTTGGAAGAGGCTGAGTATGCGTGTATGTGAAGTTAGTTGGGTAAGTTTGTTGTTGAAAGTACTGTTGTTGTGGATTATTAAGAACATGGTATGCAGTTGGTTGTTGAATCATTTGAGGTAGTCTATGAACATTACTAACAATACTAGGATAGTTAAAAGAGGTTTGCATTGGTGTTTGTTGGGGTATTTGTTGGACAAATGTTGGCTGTTGAGATGGCCTTTGTGTCATTAACGTACCGGTTTTGTGTGGGACAACTGTTGGCCTCATTTGTACATCAGTTACCATAGAAGAAGATGGACATTGTATATGTGTTTGTTGCACTACAGCATTAAGTTGAAAATTAGAGAAATGTTCTTCTGTTTGGCTTTCCACAGTTTATTTAGTTGTGTTTGTGTGTGGGCCACGTGGATTAGCTCTCCATTGCTCTATCACTTCAAAACAATAAATGAGTTCTGGCTCACGTTGGGTAGCAGATATTAGTGTTATTAAGGACGCCCTCAATCTGTCCTGCCTATCAGGTGCAACCAATGCTAGAGAGGGAGAAAGGGAGCGGCAAAATCTCTCTCCATCACTCTCTGGTATCAGTGAATTCATCATGTGTATAATTCTGGTATCAATGTGTGACACCTGCTTTGGGAGCGATCTATAGTGTTCCACCCACATTCACCTCTACAGATGCTGCTTCTTTGGTTGAACTGGAGAATACTACAATTCCCAAAGTGCCTTGCAAATCTGGGGGAGGAGGAAACAGGACGGAGGGGTGGAAGGAAGCTGAGTCATCTTGGAGGCGGGAAGCTGCAACTCGGGGTGAGGAGAGACTGTCTAAGAAAGTGACAGGAGGCACCATTAGTAGGAGCTGCGGCCTTCCAGGTTTACCACACTGAAGAAGGATTTTGCCTGCTGTACCAACTCTCTCCCAGACATTGAATCCAGACGCCCCAGTGTGGAATAGTCTGAGAGAACAAACCTGCTGCAGACAGAAGTGAATAGGACATTGCTGTGACTTGTAGTTCTACAGTTTGAGAAGTGTGCTGGAGCAAATTACAAGGCCTTGCTAGAGAGGACTTTTGACTGCACTAACTGGGAGTTTGTATAGGACCAGCCCTGGGGAAATACTGCCTTCATTACTTTAAGTGCACCAACGTACTGCAAGCGCGCCAACGTACTGCAAGCGCGCCGACATCCGCGGCAACTGGGGCCCCAATTTGGGACTGTGTCAATTGTGAGGCTGCAGCTGTTAGTTGGTAGATTGTAAGTAGTCAGCAGAGTGAGTGGTGTAGGTTAAAGAGGAAGCATTACCCCTAACCTTCAGGTCTATTACAAAGAGCCCCTCCTGCATTTTTGTAGAATACTGCATAACAATACCTGTCGTTTCACTGTTATTTGCTTGTTCCCTGCAATTACCATTGTCATCCTCCTGCAAATAAACCTGTTAAGATTTCTAACCTCAGTTATTGTGAGTGTGTACGGAGCAGGGGTAGGGGTTTCCCGAGTCGACTCCTAGCAGAAGACAAAGACCCTTCTGCATTCCACTAGAGCTCCTAGCAAGATTCGGGTGGAGGCACTGCGTCATATCAAGGTGAGAACTACCGAACACCCTGCCCCAGCGGCAAATTAAAGGGGTGTTACAGTGGAGGCACTGCTGAGATCGATCAAGACAGGTATCGCTGACATGGAGGCTTTAACTGAAGCACAGGTGTCCACATGGTGTGGGGAAAGAAGTATACTTGAAGAACACAGTTTTGCAGTATGCGGTGAACTCTCCAAGGTACCGGATGAAGAAGTACTGAAGATAGTGAACCAAGTTCATGGAGTTGTCCATCCCAGAGTGGTTGACAGAAGGACTGATGAAGGGAGTCCATTATCAGCAGCTCTAATCACTACTGAGGGGACACTGGATAAAGGGTACTTTCCATCTGTCATAGCTGTGCCATTAAAACATGGACCACATTGGAAGATCACCTGGCCTGTGAGGTCCGAAGCAGGGACATCATCTTCGGGTGCAAGTTCACAGCCTAGGAGATCTAGTCGATGTCTACCTTCCACTCCTACTCGGGACAAATCTGAAGAAACAACCATGATGGTTGACGTGGTAGTGGCAGCCATGGAGAAGTTAGTCACCCAGTTTACAAAATTGCAACCTGAAGGGGCCTACAGTCGTCTGAGAACCTTCTCGGGTGTAACTCCTGTCCCAGCTGGTGAAGAAGGGTATGACACGTGGAGGGATGTTACTCTGCAATATCTGGAAGAATGGCAGTGTACTGATGCAGTGAAGAAGCAGAGAATTGTGGAGAGTCTGAAGGGGCCTGCTATGGAAGTGGTGCAGGCTGCTTGGAGAAGTCAGTCAGAGACAACTTCTAAAGATTACATTACTGCTCTTGAAGATGCTGTTGGATCCCCAGAGGATGCCACTGATCTCCTTTATCAACTCCGCACCACCTATCAAAACTCTGGTGAGAAGATGTCAGATTATCTTTATCGATTGGACAAATTGGTGCATAGGGTCGTATCCAAGGGGAGACTTAGGCCCGAACAAGTTGATCAGTGTCGTTTAGAACAAGTGCTCCGAGGAGCTCTGACTCACGATCCCATTGCTCAATGACTGAGGTGTTGCGACAAAGGGCAGATTCCCCGTTCTTTCCATCAGTTGCTTAAAGACGTCAGACAAGAGGAAGCTCTCCTGGCCGCCAGAGAACAAGTGACCCAGCGAGTGGCTGCTGCCCCTGTACATCTTGAATCCAGCCATCGAGAGGGAGAGTTCTTGAAGGTCATTGAGAGGCAAGGGGAACAGCTTGCCCAACTTCTAGCTGCCCAGGCTCTGAAGGTTGACCAGCTAAAGCAAATTGTTGAGACAGCTGTCAAGAGTCAAAGACCGCCTTAGCAAGTGGCAAGTGATGACCACAGTCTGGTAGAAGATACAAAGCCAGAAGAATGTTTTGTCTGTGGGAGCACCCATCATATGGCTTGCCAGTGTCCGAAGAGGTGGAATTTGAAGAGATCTCGGGACCCCCCACCTAACAAGAAGGGGCAGACGGGAAACGGGAAAGGGGGCCAGTAGAGTCCTATACTAGCCCCCCTTCAAAATCAGAGGTATATTCTACTGCTCCATCTAACCCTGTCCAGTCAGAGCAATTTCCTAAAGGTCTCGTAGGACCAGCACCATATGTACCGGCCTGTATCAATGGGCAGCCATGCACTGTATTACTGGATAGTGGTTCACAAGTGTCCATCATTTTTTAGAAATGGTACAGAAAATACTTGTCAGACGTGCCCTTGCAACCCCTATCTGGACTTGTAGTCTGGGGTTTGAGTGAAAACAGTTACCCCTACAAAGGATACGTGGCTGTCACACTACGATTCCCAGAGACTATAGCTGGGGTGGAAAGAGAGGTTCCCATCATTGCATTAGTCTGTCCAGACACTGATGAAGACCGGGAAACAGTGCCTGCCATAGTAGGGACAAATGCCAACCTATTCCGTACTCTTGCTCAGTGGTGTCGCGAAATTGGAGGTAATAGATACTCTCAGGCCCTCACAATCCATCCTGTCTGTTTGGCTGCTTATGAGAAGAAAGAGGAAGAGGAAAGGAAGGAACTACGTCCTGAACATTTTGACCTCTGTTTTGAAGGTAGTGATCTGAAAAAGGAGGAAAAGCAGTCAGTGATAAATGGTATGATGAAGCGTGCCGGAACCTTCTCATTGGGTGATTGGGACCTGGGCCTTGCAAGAGGAGTGGAGCATCACATCCGGCTGACTGATGAGAAGCCATTTCGAGAAAGATCCCGACGATTGGCTGCCGTCGATGTGGAGGATGTTCGAAAGCATTTACGGGGTTTACTGGACACTGGAGTCATAATAGAGTCCAACAGCCCATACGCATCTCCGATAGTGATCGCTCGGAAGAAGAATGGAGCTATAAGGATGTGTGTGGATTATCGCACCCTGAACAAACGCACTGTGCCTGATCAGTATACTGTGCCCAAGATTGACGAAGCTTTAGATTGCCTGCAGGGAAGCCAGTGGTTTTCTGTGTTAGATCTTCGGAGTGGATATTACCAGATACCCATGAGCAAGGAGGATCAGGAGAAGACTGCTTTCATTTGCCCTATCGGTTTCTATGAGCTTCAACGGATGCCGCAAGGAGTGACCGGGTGCCCCTCCTACTTTCCAGAGATGTATGGACAAGGTGATGGGAGACATGAACTTTCGTGAGGTCCTGGTTTACCTGGATGATCTGATTGTATTTGGCCACACCTTGGAAGACCACAACCTGAGGTTATTTAAGGTGTTGGACCGGCTAGAGGAAGCTGGGTTAAAACTATCCCTCGACAAGTGCCTGTTCTGCCAGAAATCTGTGAAGTATGTAGGACACATTGTCAGCCGAGAAGGAATCTCCACGGATCCAGCCAAAATAGAAGCTGTGATGGAGTGGCCCAAACCCACCAAATGTGGGGAGCTTAGATCTTTTCTAGGTTTCAGCGGGTACTACAGAAGATTTGTGCCACAATATTCCAAGATCGCAAAGCCATTGACAGCCCTCACTCAAGGGTATCCCCCACCTCGAGGGACAGCTCGCTCCAAGAAACCTGCAACAAAAACCTACTTCAAGGTGAATGAGCCTTTCGGAGAGAGATGGACATCAGAGTGTGATGAAGCCTTTGAGAAACTCAAGTCCTGCTTGACTCAGGCACCTGTACTGGCCTATGCAGACCCCAACAAGCTATACGTACTTCATGTGGATGCTTCTTTTGATGGACTTGGAGCAGTCTTATACCAGGAGCACTATGGCGTCCTGCGGCCAGTCTACTACATCAGTTGTGGATTGTCTCCGAGTGAGCGCAATTACCCAGCACATAAACTGGAGTTCTTGGCCTTGAAATGGGCTGTGGTGGACAAGCTGCATGACCACCTCTATGGAGTGCATTTCCAAGTTCATACTGACAACAATCCACTGACCTATGTGAGGACTACAGCAAAGCTGGAAGCTACTGGCCATAGATGGCTTGCCGCGCTAGCTATATATGATTTCAGCCTGAAGTACCGACCTGGTGCCACCAACATCGATGCAGATTCTCTGTCCCGCCTGCCCAGGCAGATGGTGAATGAAGAAGAAGAAGCCTGGATTGAGGTTCCAGCCCCAGAGGTGAAAGCTATGTGTCATCGACATCAAGGAAGGATTGCTCAATCAGGGGGCTGTGCTACCTTCTTAGGGGCTTCA